>NC_135501.1:162486868-162749368 GCF_052857255.1 Amblyomma americanum | reverse complement strand
GGATCTTGCGCGGCGCGCCATGGCGAAGAACAAATTGATGCAGCAGGAACATCGCAACTTCGCGGGCAGTAGCAACAGGAAGGGCGGCTGCCTCGGCATACCGGGTGAGGTGGTCGGCGCCGACGATAATCCAGCGGTTCCCAGACACCGTGCAGGGAAGCGGGCCGTAAAGGTACACGCCAACACGATCGAAGGGACGTGCCGGGCAAGGGAGTGGTTGCAATGGGCCGGTAACACGGTAGCTCTAATAACGACCGCCGCGCCGATTACAGACCTACCTCTAATTACGATGAACGCGCCGACTATGGACCTAGCTTTAATTGCGGTTGTTGTGCTAACTACGGACCATGCCAGATGTATTCCCGTGTTGAGTTGTCACACGCCTTTGGCGCTCCGACCACGCGCATTTCCAGCGGCTATAATTCAGCTAATCTCCGCCGCTCCCGTTCGCAGGAACTTCAACGCAACGAGGACGCTGCAGCTGGCGCTTTGTTGACTCGGTTTTTGGTGTGCCTTCTGTCTGTGGCCTGTCGCGGCTGCTGCTGAACTAACACCCGTAATATTATTATTTCGAACTATTGATGTTTTAGGCTGACATTCTTTATTTACTAATAATGGGATGAATTACCGAAAGAAGCAAAATACTTTTTGTTGCTCGCGGGAGTTTCGACACTTGTTAAAGTGAATGACTTCTCGAGAATGTCGTACACAGTTTGAAAGCGCTTGGCTTGCGGTGTTATATCTAAAGCCTCCATGCAAGAGCAGTAAAGCGTAAGGAAGCTTTTCATCCCAGCGAACGCTTTCGATAGGTCACTGATAATAGGCTTACATCGCCAAGTCTCTTATCAGAGCCACCGTGAATGTGTTGTAACAGGAAAAACCAAGCAGCTAATTTTCAAGGCGAAATGCCGGTCGCTTGATTCGGTAACAAGTTGTCATTTCATATTTTGATACCCGCCCTCACATAATCTGAACAGTGGGGTCGCAGATCATACCAAAATAAATATGCGTGCAAGAATGCGATTTTGCAATATTCGCGATAAATTGAATCATACGCAGCACCGGCGGCAAGTTTTCACAGCTGGCATTCTATATTTCATGCAATGTTCATACCAAAAGCTCACTTTATCGTCAAAATAATTTATTCAGGTGCATTCAGGTTCTGCTGAGCGACAAGAACTCACATTAAACACGGCTACATCACTCATGCACTTCTAACACGAAACTTTTGCTAATACTATTTGCCAAGCTGTTCATACAGAGCATGCATCTTAATCTCTATCCTTTCCACTAAAACTAAGAAATAAACTATAGCGCGCCTTTTGACGTACTTGGGTAAGATTATCAGCACTGAAAAACAGTTAATTGATTCGGCATATTGATTAATATGTGTGGGGCACTCGCCAACAAATACTGCAGGTACATCCTGATGGGACAGATACGTCCGTCAACAAAGTGCAGTTAACCATGCCCGCCTAGCCAATGGGTGTATCCTTCCCATGCTACGCTCCAGAAACTATCTGCAGGACATCTCAGATCAAGTGCAACGGTGTCATGGCAGGAATTCAGAGACATATTATTATAAAAGCTACACAACCCACCTAATATTTTTAGGGTAATAATCACTCAAATAATGGATGAATGTGTTTATCTTACCAGCTCCTGAAGGAAGTTTAACAACTTGGCCTCGTTGTTTATTTTAATGTGTGATACAGTGTTAAACACGGGACAGAAAACGCGTGAAAAAATTATCGAGACTCTTAAGCACATCATTAAAGGTATAACGAGATAGCTTTAGTGGCTCCTGCATTCAGCGGCCTACGGTCGTGTTTGTATACGACTTCGCAGATGGGTACAATTGTCTTTATTGACACGAAAGCGTTAATGAGCTCTTGAAAAAGGAACCCAGCATCGTCATCGTCGTCGTCGCAGGAGTCGCCACAGTCCAAAGCTCCCTCGGCTCCCTCGCATCGTTCGTTGCGAAAAACCTTCCCAGAGCCTTGCCCTTTTCACGGAGGCCGCCATGAGAGCTCTGAGTGAGTGTGAGGTCACCATTTTCCTTTGAGGAAGCGGAGTCGAAAGTTTGCTTGTGCACTGAGGCCTCTAAGAATAGTGCTAAATGATCCCGTCATCTGTATGGTTAAAGAGCGGCCGCTTGCTTGCTCCTGATACACGTTGTGATGAAGCCGGTAACGTCTAGCAGTGCGGGGCTTTCTTATGAGTCTGAGCCTTCCCCGAATGCTGATGAGCCATCATGGCCGTGGCGCCATCAAGCAGACATGGACGCGTGCTCGAATGTGGTTCGAATGCTGACAAGACCCTGTTTTCTCTTTTAGCGTGGCTGAGTTTTCTTTCCTCAGAGGCGCAATATAATGCTGGTGGAACGTCGTAACGACCCTGTAGATCAATTCGGATTTCTTTTCACAATGCCAACGCCCGGTTTTACCCATAACAGAGCCCTTAGGAGGCAACTGAATGAATTTTTTAAAAATTCCACGATATTCTAACAATAAAATCTGCATTGGTTGTAGGTAAAACATGCCGAGCTTTTTTATGCGCTCATGTTTAAAAAGATCACGTACTCGACGATTGAACCTCAGGTAACGTCTTACAGCATCGTAGGTGTGCCGACAAGATCAGTGATGACGTATCTCTTGGAGCGAATCCAAAATTTCCCGTGCCCGCACCGTCAGTTAGTCGTGCGTAGAAGTGCGCTGAAAACACTCAGCACACGGCGCCCTCGATGGCGTTGTTACTGCTGCTTCAAAAATATCGCTTCCTAGCTGAAACTGTGCCGGATGCGCTGTTGATGTCCGTATGCGCTTCCCCAACCGGCGCTGTGCACTAAGGAGACGGGAGGACGCCGCAGCGTTTTCAGTCGGTGATTACGGCGCGATTTCTGATGCTATCACCAAAAAAGACTTCGCACGGAAATCTTGCAAGCGTGTCACGACGAGCCAACCGCCGGCCACCTAGGCTACACCCGCACGTTGGCTAGAGTACAGCGCGGATACTACTGGTCGAAACTACCGGCGACAGTGAAGCACTATGTACGGACGTGCGTAGACTGCCAACGTCGTAAATCACCCCCTGAAAAACTATCCGGTCTACTCCACCCGCTTCAAGTTCCAAAGACACCTTTCAAGCAAATTGGCATGGACCTCCTGGGACCATTTCCGACGTCTACTGCCGGGAATAAACGGATCATTGTCGCCACCGATTATCTAACTCGCTACGCGGAGACAAAGGCTCTGCACAAGGGTACCGCCGCCGAAGCAGCTCGGTTCTTCGTTGAGAACATTGTCCCCAGGCATGGCGCTCCGGCACTCATTATAACTGACCGAGGAACTGCCTTTACGGCCGAGCTTTTGGAAACCGTTCTCTGCCTCAGCGGTACCAGTCATCGTAAAACGACGGCCTATCACCCCCAAACAAATGGATTGATGGAACGCCTCAATAAGACAATCGCAGACATGCTCAGTATGTACGTGGACGTAGACCACAAGAATTTGGGAAGAAATTCTTCCCTACGTCACGTTCGCCTACAAAACGGCACAAGACACCACTCGCATGACGCCTTTCAGCCTTCTTCATGGCCGACCAGTGACAACTATGCTAGATGCCATGTTGCTCCCGAATGCCGACGGCGACGATGTCGATCAGGACGCCGAGGAATTCGCACAGCGCGCAGAGGAAGCTCGCCAACTAGCGCGTGTGCGCATCAGAACTCAGCGGGAGGCTGACGCACGACGCTACAATCTTCGCCACAAACATGTCATGCATGAACCTGGCGACAAAGTGTAGGTCTGGACGCCTATTCGCCGTCGTGGACTCTCCACAAAATTATTACGGCGGTACTTCGGGCCCTATGTTGTGCTGCGACGTTTAACCGACGTCACGTATGAGGTGGTGCCGGACGGGTATCGACATCCAAGCGACGCCAGTTACAAGACGACGTCGTCCATGTTGTACGTATGAAGCCGTACTACTCGGACCGATCTTGACCTCCCACTTCCTTTTGTTATCATCGAGACGGTGCTTCTTGAGGAGGGGGCAAATGCCGCATGCAAGAAGATACCAAAGATGAAGACTTGGTCTACGAGCGCGAGGCGACAAGAAGAAGCTGAAGTGCGCAGGAACTTTTTCTGGTTAACCAGTAAACCATTTTACCTTCAGTTCTCCTCGGGGTTCTACCGAGTCCTGACAATATATAGCGCGAAATACGGATGCGCCAGCATGGGTATAGTTGAGAGTATAGTGAGAAAATCAGCACAGTGCTGTGCATTTTGTGTGCCATTTTGTATTTTGACAGACAGACAGACAGACAGACAGACAGACAGACAGACAGACAGACAGACAGACAGACAGACAGACAGACAGACAGACAGACAGACAGACTGACTGACTGACTGACTGACTGACTGACTGATTGACTGACTGACTGACTGACTTATAGGCTGGCTCACTGAGGTTCATTGCTACCGGAATCCACCTGATTGGCGCACCTCGGACGACCGGCGTAACTGCTTCACCTGTTCGTGTGCCGGCCAGATTTTCCGCCACTGCAGCAGCCACTGCTTTTCGCCACCTTAACATAGCCCTAATTATGGCCGTCGTGTTGACTACGGACCAGGCTCTAATTACGACAGTCGTGACGACGGCGGCCGTAGTTCAAATTACGACCGTCGAGCCGACTATGGACCTAGCTCTAATTACGACCGTCGCGGCGAGTATAGAACTAGATCTAATAACAGCCGCTGTGCCGACTATGGACCTAGCACTGATTGCGCTCGTTCTGCTAACTACGTACCCCGCCAGATGCCTTCCCGTGCTGAGTTGTAACACGCATTCTACACTCCGACCACGAGCAGGTCCTGCCGCTCTCCTTCACCTCATCTCGGCCGCTCCCGTTCGCCGAAACTTAAACGCACCGAAGACTCTACAGCTGGTGGTTGGGTGACTTGGTATTTTGGGGAGCTTTCTGTCTGCGGCCGGTCGCGGCTGCTGCTGCACTAACACCCGTAATATTATTTCGAACTATTGATGTCTTATTCTAGCATTCTTTCTTTATTAATAACGGGATGGATTACCGGAAGAAACACAATATTTTTGTTCCTGGGTGTTTGCTAAGTTGCAAAAGTGGATGCTTTATCCAGAATGTCCACAGTATGAATATGCTTTCCTAGTGGTGTTATGTCAAACGCCTCCTTGCAAGAACAACAAAGCTCAGGAAGCTTTTGATTCTATCGAACACCTTGAACAGGTTACCGATAATATGCTTATCTCTAAGTAACATATCTGCATCACAATGCATGTGGTTGTGGTTGCCAAACCCAAGCAGCCAGCTTACAAGGCTAAAGGCAGGTTGCTTGATTATGTAACAAATTTCCAATTTCATGTCTTAATACCAGTGGTCATAATCTCAACAGTGGGAACGCACATCATACCCAAACAAAGACATGTGCATGAATTCGGTTTGCCAATATTCGTGAAAAATTGGATCATACATTTAAACGGCATGCTAATTTCAGCGGCAGGCATTCTATGTTTCATGCACTGTTCACATCAAAGGTTCAATTTATCCTCAACATAATTTATTCAGGTGCATTCAGGTTCTGCTGAGTGGAAAGAAGGCAAGACAGACATGGATACACCACTCATGCAGTTCTAACACGAAATTTTTCCTAATACTAGTTGCCAAGGTGGTTGCTCAGAGCGTACTGCTTCGCAATCTCTATCCTTTGCAATAAAACGAAGAAGAAAACATACGTCCCGCCCTTTGAGGCATTCAGGTATGATGATGAGCACTGCGAAACAGCTAATTTATTCGGCATAGTGAAGAAGATATATGCGCCCGTAACTCGCCACCAAATGTGCAGGTACATCCTGAAGGGACAGTTATATCCGTCAACAAAGTGCAGTTAACCATGCCTGCCTAGCCAATTTGTGTATCTTTTCAATGCTTCCCTACATAAACTATCTGCAGGACATTTCCGAGCCATGTGCAAGGTTTGCATGGCAGGAATTCAGACATATTAATATAAAAGCTACACAGCCCACCTAATATTAAT
The DNA here is from genome assembly GCF_052857255.1 of Amblyomma americanum. NCBI lineage: Eukaryota > Metazoa > Arthropoda > Arachnida > Ixodida > Ixodidae > Amblyomma > Amblyomma americanum. The sequence continues at coordinate 162,743,297 of NC_135501.1, read as the reverse complement.
AAGGTAATAATCACTGAAATAATAGATGAATGTGTTTACCTTCCGCACTCCTGAACGAAGTGTAACGACTTGGCCTCGTTGTTTATTTATGCGTTTGATTTACAATGAAACACGGGACAAAAATGCGTGAAAAAATACTCGACACTCATAATCATCTCATAAGTATCTCATTAAACCCGATAGCGTTAATGGGTTCCTTCAGCGGGCTGCGGTCTTCTTTGTATATCACTTCGCACATATTTTCAATTTTCATTAGAGAGAGATAGAGAGAGAAAGACGAACGGAAAGGCAGGGAGGCTAACTAGGCAGCGCTTGGTATGCTACCCTACACGTGGGAAGGGGAACAGAGGGAGAGATAGAAAGGGGAGAGAACAAAGGGAGATGATCACTCGTCCACATGGGTACACAGGACACGTACTGATAGTTCACAACCATGCACTTAGTCCTCAGCCCTTTAAGAACTTGAAAAGTGCCTTCAAAGCTGTCCTCTGCCTTTGAGGCTTACTCCAAGGAACAAGAATCTTGGCTTCAGAAAGGGGCCGAGGATCTAAACGACGTAGTGTTGCAGCCAAGAGCGCACGCTCAAGCTGGCACCGAGGGCAATTACAAAGAAGGCGTTCTATCGTTTAGTCGCGCCCACATATCTCACACGCAGGAGAGTCTGCCATGATGATTTAGTGGGAATAGGAATTTGTAAACGCCACTCCCAGCCACAGGTGAAATAACAGCGCAGCATCGCAGCTGGAGAGGCCGGACGGAGGACTGAGTTGAAGTAAAAGGTCTAGGCGGTGCAGACGGCATGTGGAGTTGCCAGGAGAAGACCATGACGCTAAAATCTATTTTCGACCAAGCATTCGCAGATGTCTTGCTGCGTCGGCTCTTGCCAGCGGTATCTGGACATTGTTTGCACTGCCGTAAGGCGTTGGAGCTACAGCGTCAGCTGCGTTGTTTCCGACAATGCCAAAGTGTCCCATTATCCACGGGAAATCGATGTCATGGACTTTATCCAGCGCCTCGCGTTAAAGATGTGTTAATTCAGCTACGTGTTGATCGTGATCGCCATGGTCTAAAGGAAATTAAGATATTCTAGGGCTGCTTTTGAGTCTCAAAACGCAGCCCACTTGTGGAGTGTTTGTGCACCGATGTATTGACAGCCGCTAGAAGAGCAGCCAATTCTGACCCTGTGGAGGTCGTCCGTTGCCACGTTTGCTGGATAATACTGATCTGTCTCGCAGGAATGGCCTTCGCGTAGGTTGAGCTTGTACCTGAGACCGAACCATCTGTATACACATGGGTGCGGTCACGATGTGTGGCGTGGGGTAGGTATAGAGTGTCAATTGTTTGGTGGCCGGTCTCGATAAGCTCGATTTTTTCGTTATGGTCTGAATTGTAAGGCGCACGCATGGCTCCCGCCGAAACCACAGGGAAGAGGAAGGCCGTGCTGTCAGGGTGATCTGTGATGGGATGGACGACTGGTGGGCAGCTATAACCTTTGAAAACGCTGCTTGTGGTCTTTGATCTGGCACTGACACAATTTGGTGCTGGAAAATTCTTGTTAGATGGTGTATATGGATCCGCAGGGTGTCCAGGGTCATATACGTCTAGAGTGGCTAGTCCTGCGCGATTCCAGTGGTAGCAACTGTTGATGCGCGGCGAGGGGTACCCAGGCAAGTGCGAAGTGCCTGATGTTGAATAGCTTGGAGGGCACGCAAATTCGTCTTTTATGTGCTTGAAAGTACTGGTGCACAATGCCGCAAAAACCACAAAAAGAGTGCTCTGTACAGTTGCAGCATTGATAGAATCGACGAACGCCATGATATTCCGCCAAGAAATCCGAGCAGGCGTGTGATAGAAATTAGTTTTTGCTTTACAAAGCTGCAATGCGTTCGCCATGATAAATTCCGGTCTATAACAGTTCCTGAAAAACGAAACGAACCGAGATTGCGGTCATGTTGCTCACAAGTTTCATTATTGACGTGAAAGAGTTAAGGAGCTCTTGCGAAGGCGAAGCAGGCATCGTCATCGTCGTCATCACCGGCGTCGCCACAGTCCAAGGCTCCCGCAGCTCAGTGGCATCGTTCATTAAGATAAACTTTCCGAGAGGCTTCCCGGTTTCACAAAGGCCGGAATGAGAACTCTGAGTGAGTGTGAGGTCACCATTTGCTTTTGAGTAAGCAGAGTCGAAATTTTAGCTTGCGCACTGAAACCTCTTGGAATAGTGCGAAATGAATTCCGTCATCTGATTGGTTAAAGAGCGGGCGCTTGCTTGCTCCTGACACACGTTGTGATGAAGCCGGTAACGTCTAGCAGTGCGGGGCTTTCTTCTGAGTCTGAGCCTTCCCCGAATGCTGATGAGCCATCATGGCCGTGGCGCCATCAAGTAGACATGGACGCGTGCTCGACCACGAGGGCGCGCTATCGAGCTACAAGGCGGTGCTTAAGCGCCTCAAGTTTTTCACTTTGTTTTTCAGCACTTTATTATGCGTCTACTATTTATTGCCACAACACGCACAAGGCTTCATTTTAGCCCAGTTGAAGGACTGCTTCTCGCTTGGCGAGCGGTACCGCGCTCGGCTCGCTACCTGGGCGGCAGCGGTTCGAATGCTGACAAGACCCTGTTTTCTCTTTTAGCGTGACTGATTTTTCTTTCCTCAGAGGCACAATATAATGCTGGTGGAACGTCGTGACGACCCTGTAGATCAATTCGGATTTTTTGTCACAATGCCAACGCCTGGTTTCCCCTATAACAGAGCCCTTAGGAGGCAACTGTTTGAATTTTTTTATAAATTTTACGATATTCGATTATTCAAATCTACGTGGACTGTAGGTAAAGCATGTCTAGCTTTTTATGAGCTATTGTTTAAAATGATCACGTAATCAACGATTGAACCTGAGGCAACTTCATTCAGCATCGAAGGTGTGTCGATAAGGGCACTGATAACGTACCTTTTGGGGCGAATTCAACACATTCCCTGCCCTCAATGTCAGCTTGTCGTGCGTGAGTGGAGTGCGCAGAACACTCTGCACACGCTGCCCTCGATGGCGTTGTTTCTGCTGCTTTAAAAATATTGTTTCTTATCTGAAACTGTTCCGGCACCGTAGCTGATGTCAGTATGCGCTTCCCCTGCTGTGCACTAAGGAGAGGGCAGTATGCCGCCGCGCTTTCAGTCTGTTCTTACGACACGATTTCTGATGCTATACCAAAAAAGACTTCGAATACGTTCCCTGCAACCTACGCATAATCGGCAGTTTAACCTCATTCAATATCTCAAATCCCTGCGAGAGAGATAGAGAGAGAGAGATGACAAATTTATTTCCCACTTGACGATTGGGAGTTAGGGCAGGTGGGTTGAGTGTGGCCCCCAGGTAGGGGGGAAGCGTTGAGCCCACGAGACGAGTGTGAGTTGTGTCTTGTTGTCTGGTCTTGCAAGATGTTGGATCCACCCTCAAAGGAGAGAGCTGGCATTGATGTTTGTGGGGGCGGGTTACCCTCGCATCCCCAGAGGATGTGTGCCTGAGTGGGAAGCACTCCGTGGTCGCAATAAGGACAGAAGGGTTGATATTCTCCGTCAGAGATGAGGTACAGTCTGCAATGACTGAGAATCGAAGTGGTCCACAGTCTACGAAGCATGGTCGCATGCGCTCGGTCGAAGTCGGGGTGGGGAGTCGGGTACTCGCGTCTTGTCTTCTTGTGGAAGTTGCTGAATTCTGCATAGGATAGGGGGGCCTCGACGAGAGCATCCGTGTTGGAGGGGTCGGCTGCACGGTTGGTTAGGCCACGGGCTAAACGTTCGACCCCTTCGTTCCCAGAGTTCCCCACGTGCGCAGGTGCCCACACTAAGCTTACAGTGTGGTAAATAGAGTTCATCCGCGGAGTAAATGTGCGGCAGGTAGACATATTGTGTTCGTATTGAAATTTTGAATTGCTCGTTTAAAGGCATTGAGAATCGTGCGTGTGCGGGGACCGGCGAGCGCGATCGCGAACTCTTTAGGAGCGGTGGGGGAGTGTGCGCACGCTGTGGCAGAGTTGATGAGTGTGGTGGCTGGCGTGGTTACGCAGGCCACGTATGTGTTGGAGTCGTATTTCGCCGCGTCCACGTGCATAGCGTAATCGTCGAAGGAGTACATGTCACCCAGAGCCTGGGCTTTGATTTTTTTGCACGTATCGTGGCGGCCGGGCATCATGTTCTCGGCAATGGGTGTGACGATCAGCCGTCAACAGACCCAGTTGGAAGAGAAGTGGGGTGGAGGCCACCTGTAGAGTTGATGCTATACGGTCTGGAATGCAACGTCCGTGTTTGATGCGAGAAAGCCGGTGCATCTGAGAAGTTTTGTTCGCTTCGATAAGCTATGTGAGGGTGTTGTATACCCCAAGCTGAAGCAGACGCTGCGTGCTGGCGAAATGGGGCAGTCCCATTGGCGCCTTCTACGCCGAGTAATAATAATAATTGGTTTTTTGGGGGCAAGGAAATGGCGCAGTATCTGTCTCACATATCGTTGGACACCTGAACCGCACCGTAAGGGAACGGATAAAGGAGAGAGTGAAAGAAGAAAGGAAGAAAAGGTGCCGTAGTGGAGGCCTCCGGTATAATTTCGACCACCTGGGGATCTTTAACGTGCACTGGCTTAACGTGCCAGACCCATTGTCTGGATTGTCTCCCAAACCTTGGATCCTTTGTGATCACAAGCTTTGCGGGGGTAGCCCCACTCGGAGTGCGGTGCGTTAAAGTCGCCCACTATAAGTAGCATCTCGTTCCGCGTGGATGCACAGCCCTTGCGGGTTACAGTGGCTATCTTAGTGCTTTTGTCACTTGGGGGCTGTGCACGTTTAAGATGTTGAGCGGGGATGGGCTTCGGCTGTTGGGAAGGACCGGCACGAAAGTGTACGGGACTTGGGCGTAGTCAAGACCGAGCTGATTGGCTGTGAGGTTTTGGTGTACGAGGATGGCGGAACCCCGGGCGGAGATCAGGCGCCACCGGTTGCTTGTAGGCAGCATAGCTGGTGAGTTTGGTGTCAGTGTACGTTTCTTGGAGCGCGATAATGTGGGGTGTGTATGGATATGCCTGCAGGTTATGTGCCAATGGTCTCCGCTTTCCGTTGAAACCCCTGCAGTTCCACTGTCATACCATGATGGGCACGATAGCCATCACATTTCGTGTATTGTTCGGGGGGCTGCTGAAGCGCACGGCGGGTTTCAGAACACCGCCAGTACACGTTCGCGCCACTGCACTCTCGGGCGCGGGAGGTGGTCAAGGCGACTGAGTGCGCGGGAATGTGTTGAGACGGACCATTTTCGGGGTCCCGTAAGGCGGTCAAGACGGACGATGAGGGTGTGGATATTGGCTGCCATGGCGGCTCAGCCGTCAATGAGACGGTCATAAGGGGAGGGGGGGTCAGCTGTTGAAGGGCGTCCTCTAGTTTAGAGATACAAGCGGCAAAGGCATCAAATTTGTCATAACTGCCGGAGGTGGAGTGTGGGGAAGCCTTGCGCTTGGAGCATTTTGGCTGGTCAATGTCCATATTGGAGTTATTGGTGTGATCGGGGTTGGTAACACGAGCCATCTTCTGCGGCTTCGGTTTTTGGCGTGCCTTTACGGACTCCAGGCTGTGAATTTTGGATTTGGCCTGTGCCAAATGGAAATATAGTTGTTTGATGATGTCTGCCAGTTCCCTTAACTGCGCGTTCACAAGCTGGCTTGTAGCTGGCGGAGGCGTCTTCCATCCGACCCGCTTGGCAGGCTTGTTCTACGGCCTGGTCTGGGAGTTATCCCGGGATCCCGTGAGCGTGATGAGGAGCGGCTTACGGCTGTTGTGGCTGGAGGTGCGTCTTCGCAGCGGCGGGAACCAGTCATGTCATGTGGTCGCTGTTCATTGTCGCGCCCTCGGGAACGGGACCGGCGGCCATGTGACCAGGTTCCAGAGTCAGTGTCAGTATCCGCGGATGATTAGGATGATTTGGACCGGTTGATGGCCACGAAACGATATTTGCGGCTCCAGCTGCAGGTGGAATGTGGGACTTAGCACACGATGCACGTGGCTTGACAAGTGGGTGGTTGGCCGGCTGGTTGGGGCTTATGGGCCACGCCGCTGCTGTGGCGAGTGGGTTGGCGTGGTTGAGGGCACACGTCCGTTCTGTGGCCCAGACTGCGACAGTTGACACATGCCTCCGGGCGCCCCTTGTTAGGGAACACCTCGAAGGAAAAGCCCAAGTACTGCATGTATAGGGGAAGCTTGGTGTTAGCGAAAGTGACGACAAGGTGTCGTGTCTGGCCGATATGGCACGCAGCAACGACGGGGAGTTCGGGGTTGCGAGCCCGAAGCTCAGCGAGGATTCCAGCGTCGCTTTCATCGCTATAGGCTCGTTACAAAATCCCCCGCACGGAATTATCCAGGGGTGGGGAATAGGCGGCGACCCGTTATTCTGTGGTGTCGACGGTGATGGTTTGGACCTTGGCGTAAGACATTGCACGAGCACGGTCGGGCGCGCTCACTGTGATTGTGTCGTTAGTGGGGTGGATTCGAACCTGGTCGGCAGTGACTGCCAGGCGTTTGTCGACTTTGGCGGATTCGTATCTGGCAACAGCCGGTCGTGCGGGGCCGACGGTGTGGAGGTTGAGTGTGCCCTGCAGGCGAATGATTAACTTGAGGTCTTCCGAGGGCAGGCGGGGAAGCGGACGATTCTTGGTCGGCGGTGGAAGGCGGCCGCGGGGACGCGGTTTCGGGATAGCAGGTGTCGAGGCTGTAGTCTGAGCTCCAACAGGTTGTCGGTAAATCGGTGATGATCTTTGGTACCGCCGTTGCATCTCGAACGCCGGATAAATGTGCCGTCGGATAACACCGTGGCTGTAATATCGGCGCCTTCCACAGTGTATGGCATAGTCGAGGCATAGTTGGGCTCGACGGGACGCGGCGTCGCCGCCGCAACTGCGCGCGAATGCGCCGAGGAGGCGCGGCAGCTATTTGGCTTAGCTGCCGCAGCTGCTGACGAAATTGGTAAAAAATTCAGGAAATCTTGTCTTTCTGGGTCTCAAAAACACAACACCGGGTCCGGATTGGCAGTTCTACGTCCAGGTAAAAATGGTGAACCAACGTGGTCGGGAACACGCAATTTTTCCAGAAAAATACGGAACGCAGGTGAGGTGCCTCCGTTCGCTCCGAGCGCTCACGGCGTTCTCGTCTGAAATCCCTGCAGTTGTCCTTTGATTCCTTGGAATAAAACGAGGCGACAAGGCAGCGCTGTGATATCGGTATTGGGTTGTTCGCCCATTTAATAAAATGGCAAGGCATAGCAACATGAGAATTGGAGAGTGAATACTGATACGTGTAGGTTATTCCATTCAGAACGACGTTCTCCAGTGCATGTTGGAGAAAGCCGTTTCAGAATTACCGAATAATTTGCGATTTCCGGAAGGTCTCACACACTTTACGGTGGTTTGGTTCCACAAACCACTGCCAAAACCGTATGGCAATCATTCTGAGCATGAAATACCGGCCTTCTAATATTTCTGTATATTACGAGGTCGCCTATGTGCCGAAAAATATTTTGTCAAATCCTATTCGAAATTTCGGTGTGGGGCGCCCGTGTGGTGCATTTTGCTATGAACCTGTTTTATCTTAAATGTTAATGTTCCTGGAGCTTAAACATCGACTAGAGTGCTGCTCTCAAAAGCTATCTTTACATATATATCATTAAGTGCATTCAAAACTATATTCGTGTGTTTGAAGAGGAAGTCATAAATTGTCACGTTACATTTGCCGAAAAACATCCGCCGTTTCTTTAGTAAATGACTGCTGATTATTTGTTTACATAAATATGGTCGGCCATGGCAAAGGGCCATCTTAGCCTTATGGAGGGTGCAGCATTCAACAACTCTTCAACAATGCCAGTGTCTTTGAATTCTTAATTCCTCCAAGTGATTTTGCTGTTATTTTCTCAATACTAACTGTACTGACCGAGCAAACAACACCACGCTCACTTAAGATAAATGCTGACATTTGTGGATCAGTACATTTCAAACCAATTAGCATAAGTCCTGTAATCTCTACAGTCTCTATGCCAAACAGTTGTTTTAATTATTTTGTCTTTTAATGAACGAAACCATAAAAAGTTCCGTACCGCCTGTCAGGTGCACCTTGGTGGATGCGTTCTTATGCTGCACAGTAAACCTTATTTGTGCTCTTTACGAAACGAAGATGAGGGCCAAATTGAAAGACGCTTTACAACCTACTTCGCTGCGATTTCATTAGGCACTGTACGTTTTCAATGGAAAGATAGTCGACAAAAAAACCCCTCATTTTTCGCGCAAAAAACATGAACTTTTTTTAACACAGATAATGGCGAAATTCTAGTGCCAAATGAAGACCTTGTACCGCATGAAATCTCTAGAAAGCTTTCCATTATTGAGGTGTGTACCTTTATATTTTCTCTAAAGTTCAGACTAAAGGAGAGTTGCTCCTGACCCACGTCATGTGGGTGCCTACGCCGCTTCTCTATTCTACTCTGTGGGCGGTAAAAAAAAACTGTAGTCCTGTTTTGAACTGGGCTACAGTCCTGTTGTATACAGGATTCCGAAAGCTGAAAAATATTTTTCTCTATGCAATGCTTTAATTCTGACAACATTTTCATACTGCACACAGTGATAAAGAATATTAAAAGGAAGGGCGAGTGAGAAATTTTTCTGCTCTCAGAAATACAGCGCGAAAAACAGATTCGCCAGCATGGATGCAGTTCACAGGATAGTGAGAAAATCAGCACAGTGCACTGTATTTTGTGTGCCATTTGGTATTTTGGCAGACAGAGACAGTCAGAGGCTAGCAGAGGCAGGCAGAGGCAGGCAGGCAGAGGCAGGCAGGCAGAGGCAGGCAGAGGCAGCCAGAGGCAGGCAGAGGCAGCCAGAGGCAGCCAGAGGCAGCCAGAGGCAGGCAGAGGCAGGCAGAGGCAGCCAGAGGCAGCCAGAGGCAGGCAGAGGCAGGCAGAGGCTAGCAGAGGCAGGCAGAGGCAGGCAGGCAGAGGCAGGCAGAGGCAGGCAGAGCCAGGCAGAGGCAGGCAGGTAGGCTGACTGACTGACTGACTGACCTACCGAATGATCGACTGACTGACTCACTGAATGACTAACAGGCTGACGGACTGAGGGTCGCCACTACTATAATCTAGCAGATTGGCGCACCTCGGGCGACCAGCCAAACTTCTTCACCTGCTCGCGTTTTGCCCAGATTTTCTTGTCGCCACTTCTTTTCACCATTTTTTTCTCCACCTCAACATAGCCCTAATTACGATCGACGTTCTGACTACGGACCTGGCTGTAATTACGACCGTCGATTATGCGATAACCCTAGCTCAAATTACGATCGTCCTGCCGACGATGCACCTGGGTCTGATTACTGTGGTCGTGCTCACTATGGACATAGCTTTAAATACGATCGTTGTGGTGACTACGGACCTAGCTGTAATTATGATCGTCGTTGCATCTGCGCAACTAGCTCTAATTACGACCCGCGCGGCAACTATGAAACTAGCTATAATTACAGTCCATGTGCCGACTATGGTCCTAGCTCTGATTGCGTTCGTTGTGCTAATTACGTACCACGCCAGATGTCTTCCAGAGCTGAGTTGTCATACGCCTTCGACACTCCCGCCACGCGCAGTTCCAACTGCTCGCCTTCACCTCAGGTCCGCCACTCCCGTTCGCCGCAACTTCAACGCAAAGGGGACGCTGCAGCTGCTGCTTGGGAGATTTAGTTTTTGGTTTGCTTTCTGCCTGCGGCCTGTTGCGCCTGGCGCTGAACTAACAGCCGTAATATTATTTCGAACTATTGAAGTTTTAGGCTAGCAATCTTTCTGCACTAATAATAGGATGGATTACGGAAAGAAGCACAATTTTTTTGTGGTTCGTGGGAGTTTCTTAAGTTGCAATAGTGAATGCTTTGTCCAGTATATTGTCCACAGTATGAGTATGCGTTGTTCGCGCTGCTATATCAAACTCCTTGCAAGAACAACAAAGCTCATGGAAGCTTTGGTCCCATCGAACACTTTGAACAGGACACCGATAATAAGCTTACCTCTCACTGAGTCATTTATCTGCACCACAATGCATGCGGTTGTGGTTTCAGAAATCAAGTAGCTTGCTTCCACGTCTAAATGAAGGTGGTCTGATTCTGAAACAAATTTTTATTTTTTTGTCTTAATACCCGGCCTCGCATAATCGCGAAAGTGGGATCGTGCATCATACCAAAAGAAAGGTTTGTGCACGAATGCTGTTTGGCAATATTCTGGAAACATTGAACCATACATTTGAACAGCGTGCAAACTTCCACGGCTGGCAATCTATGTTTCATGCACTGTTGATATCAGAAGTTCACTTTATCGTCAAAATAATTTATGGAGGTGCATTCAGGTTCTGCTGAGCGACAAGGGCTCTCAACACACAAGGCTATACCACTGACGAAGTTCTATTAGGAAATTTTTTCTGCTACTACTTGCCAAGGTGTTCACACAGAGTGTACTGCGTCGCAGCCTCTATCCTTTTCACTAAAACTAGGAAATAAACTATAGGTCGCGCCTTTTGATGCATTTGGGCAAGATTATCAGCGCTGGGGAACAGTTAATTGATTCGGCATAGCGAAGAAGATAGATGCATCCCGAACACGCCAACAAATTGGCAGGTACATTCTAAAGGGACCAAAGTTCGTCAACATAGTGGCACTTCACCATGTCTGCATAGAACGTGGGTTTATCCTTCCCCTGCTACCCTCCGGAAAGAAGCTGCCGGTGATTTCCGAGCCATGTACCAAGCTTTCATTGCAGGAATTCAAAGGTATATTAATATAAAAGCTACACCACCAGCCTAATATTTCAAATGTAATAATCATTAAAATCATGGATGAATCACCACTTAAAACAGAACTACACATATACACATAACAGAAAAAACATAAAAATCTTATAAAATTGAGCTTCACACCTTTATGCTGGGGGTTAAATGTCGAGGCCTTTCCGGCAAGTAGGCACGAAAGAGTTGCAATCTCTCCTGGTGGTTGATAGAGCCTAATTCATTGCTAGAAAATAACTGTAGGTCTCCTTTCTGAAAGTTTAGACCTTGCCAAGTTATCAAGAGAAAACGTAAACGTTTTTCACCAGCGTTGAATAAAGCTTTGTTTCTTTGTCAAATGCATAAAGAGTTCTTAGGTAACCGAAAATGTGTGTAAACGAACCAAAACCGCGCGTAACATATCACGAAAGTTGAGCTCAGAAAATTGTGAATAAAAAAATTTTAAAAGCTCTACGCTGTCCCTGGAGTTGTACAGTTAGCAAGCAAGCAAGCGATTGTTTTTATGTTCTTAAATTTAAACATTGCATGACATTCCATACCAATTCTCGTGCAAATGACGTTTGATGTTTCTCCGTTGTGTGCAGTTCCCGTTTTTGACGTCTTTTAGTAGCGCAGTGTTTGACCAATTTGGGCATCAGAGCGGGCTAAGTCTACCCGTTCGGCTGAATGGCCTGGATTAGAACTGAATGGGGTAAATCTAGTGCGTTTATTTACGCAGCCATAAACTTTTCTCATTGCACAGTCACCCTCTAATAACTGCCTGCAAATGCAGGAGCCATATATATTTACACTGATGGCTTTGGCATTCGAGTCCAGTTTCCCAGTTCATGCTGCTACATGTAATCGTCGTCGCCTTAACGCAAGAGGTATTAGAAGTTTTTGCATTCAAATAAATTATTCACCTTGTTTTTCATCTATCACTTTTGTTGTTTCTAAATTTTCAGAGGGTTTAATAAGGTATTGAATGTCCACCACGCCAATGAATCCTGCGAACACACTTACCAAAATTATAAATACTCCGCTTTAAGCCGACTTATTGAGAGAATGATCTTTCTAAGTACAGATTGCACATCGTAGTCCAGTTTCTTTTTTAATTTTCAGTCGTGATCATAGAATGATAATGTTTTCGTTGAACACAACGAAGGATCGATATAAGCAGGGCGCTTCTACATAGAATCATCCAAAAGATGCCTAGTCGACCTCCCTAATTTACTTAAAATTTTTGTAAGTGTTGGAATTACAATAAGAACAATGAGATCCAGATCTGTTTTGTTTCGCGTCAAACAGTTCTGTAAAAGGAAAGTTTTTTTTGTAATCAAAGGGTAGAGGCCAAAGCTTACGGGATTAGATTTATTGGCCAAATTTGGTTATGTATTGTTTGAAATCAATTAACTATGAGCGTCCGAAGGATTTCAGAGTGAATCTGTCAAACCTTCACTGCGCGCCTTCTCATTTTTACTATTTGAGAAGATTACTTTTTTGTTCAAAACTTGTGAATGTCAGGAAAATTAGAGTTTTTGTGTCGGCTTTGAAGGACTTATTTCAAAAATGGCATGCTCGAGACAAGCCATCATTTCAAAATGTGCTCTAAACAAACATGTCAGCATGCTGTAGTAGGTCTTGTATGGTTTATGGATATCGAGATACCGTCCACACTAGTAAAAAACTATAATAGATTAACGCAAATATTAGCAGAGGAAAGAACTACCGATATTTAAATATTTCACATCTATTTTGCAATGTATCTGAGTTTAAATGCGTCAGCAACACGTTGCTTTATATTGACGCTGTAGGTATTAAAGCCCCTCTATTGACACCATTTCGCCACACTCAGCGCACCAAAGAGATGTACGGCGACTCTTATTTTGATTCTTATATAGAATGCGAACAATTTTATATAAGAACCACATAGGCAAGGTATCAAGAAAACGAAAGTCAATGCTACCCATAAGAAATATAAATGCGCTGCGGGGTACCCACCGGCGATGCAATGTGTACAAGCTTTCCCTTGGCCTGCTGCTCGCCTTATGAGGGGTGCAATGGTTGGAAAATGAGTCTCTGGCCCGACCTTGAGCAACCGGAAATACCTTGTGGCATGGCGCTCTGTGGCCATAAGTGCAATAGCGCCGTAAAAATTCATAATCATCATCAAAAAACATCAATGCAGACAGCGTAGCAGCAATGTATTCCCTGTCTTTTTGCCGAAAAGGGAGATAACAAAGAAACAAAATTCAGTGTGTGGTTTCACTTCATGAATGTGGTACACGGGCATCTAAAAAATTTGCTACGGCTTTTTTGCAGGAAGTTAGAGATGCATTGAACTGTTTGCACTAAGAAACTGGACATAAAACCCAGGATGTGAGTACTGGCGCATTCCTGCTAGAAAGCGTTTTTTTTTTGCTTCTCCATGCAGGAGGTGCTCAAATGAACGAGAATCCCACATCACATGTCATCAGACGCAGACAGGTAGTCGGTGTCACTGGACAAGGGCTTCAAGAGCGCTGGACCAAATCCAAGAGTTAGTGATAATGTAACTGTGTATGTGCTTCGCATAAGCCTTCTAATGTGGATCCAGCGCTGTGTTTCCAGTTTTGTTGACTATATTCACAATATCTTCTTTGTTGCTAAAATATATATAATCTATGTCTTCGCTGGTGGCAAACGCGAGAACTTTATAAAGGAATTGCCGACGTGAGGCAAAAACACGGTGTGTGCATATGAAAGAACTCGACCAGATTACTAAACAGACTCCTGGTAACCTGTTTCTTATATTTTTGTTAATAGAAGAGGAATTTCTTTATAGAGGTCTGAAAACTAGGCCGCTGTTAAGCATTTAATGCCTGTGCAGTGCTTAAATATTCTGCTTAAGGGAAATCAAACCTTTTAGTTTTCAGAGTTGATGGGAACAGATAGCGCAATCCAATTACCAAGAACACCGGCGTAGTTTCCTTATTTGCTCAACCTTTCATTTAAGCACATTTACTTCTTTATTACACCTATATTTTAGACGCTCTTTTCCTCTGAGGTATCTGGATTAGAAACTCAGGTAAGACCAGAATACTCGGCATTTGTCATTTTCTTCCAGAGATAGTCCTTGAATATGCAGTGAACAAGTGAGCAAACTCTCGAGGCGATGGCAATTTCTTTGGGAAGAATGTTTCCAGTTCTTGTATCTGTCAACATATTCGCTCTTGCCATAGTCTTTGCCGGGAAGAGTCGCTAGAACCACGCTTCTTGAACCCTTCTCCAGAGTTCACTAAGAGTGCCTCAACGCTTCTTCAGAGACGGATCCGCAGAAGGAACCTAGTGGCTTTCATCTCATGTGGAACCGCGTGGAGCCGTTTGCACATTCTCTCAAGCGAGCTCATTCGGGAAAGGCCACATGATGGTCGTTTTACCCTCGAGGATTCGCGTGTCTTGACGCGTTTATTAGAGACTGGAACATGCGAACTCTGGCTGTAGTCGTTGCCTCATCAAGCAACTACGCTAAGTGCACCCCATGTTTTTAATGCTATATGAAATTGTATATTTCACTAAATGGATTGTATTCCATGGTGGCCGCTGGATGCTGCACCCTCGTGATCACGAGCTCGCAGCAATGCGTATCGAGTTGTCGCCGTGCGGCGGCCACCCACTCTTCTGGAGCTCCGCAACCTCAAAAGGAAGAAGCCGGCTGGAAGTTATCGGTGTCTCCAATTTTACAGTACTCACTCCCGAACAGAACAGGGACAACGCACTTTACGCTGACACCTGATGGCAAAGAGATTGCATTTGCCTATCAGGTTGACAAATCGAACAGAGAACCTCCAAGAACGACATGCAACCCCATGTTGTATGAAGTGTTATACTCCGCACTTCGTGACCAGAACGCAACACTAAGATTTCACGAGTATGATTTCCTCGGTGACGTGACGTTTGGCTTATTTTTCGGCTCGGCTGACGTGGTAGTGTCGCCCGAAATAGAGCCTTCATATCCGTAATACCTGCTTTACAGACCACCGGTTTTGGAGTATAGGACTGAAACTTTATATACTTGCAAAGGTTCTTACAGCTCCCAAATTTCGTTCTTCGGTCTGCTGAGAAATTCATCCTAGATATTTCTGGTAATCTTGATCCCAGGGCTTTAAGCTTGGCTTGTCCTTGTGAGCGGAGAAGTCTTGGAATTCGGCCAAGACTATCCGTACTCTCACTCGAAGCTGTACTTACTAGCGTCGTTTCTTTCCACCTCTCTTCCGTTGGAGTGTGCACGCCGAGGACATCTCCAGGGATGGTCGTATCGCAAGCGGTTTTTGCTGATATTGATGATGACGATAATGTCTCGGTCGGTCTATTTTATGGGAGGGCCCACCTCGCGACTAAGCGTCACTCTAGCGCCCAATTTTTCAGACACCTTAGAAGAGCTGGAGTAAAGACTAGACCGTCTGAAAATGACACCCCCTTCTGAATCGTCTCGATCCGTCAGCTGGGGTCTTTGAAATGCAAAAGCTATAGTTTCCGACACCCCGATTTACAATGTGCCAGCGAAGTGCATTATCGTATTCATTAATTAACTTAAACCGGCTGGGATACTGTTGTTCTCTCTTGGTTGTGCATGATTAGTTAAAAGCAGGCCGTAATCTTGTGGTTGCGTAATTGCTGCCTTTCTTCCTTCATAGCTCTCTCCTTCACTCGTTTATTTCATTGACTGCATGGAAGCCTTCTTTCAGGTTCTTGGTTAAAATTTAGGAACTCGTGTAAGCGTTAACATGCCTAGAGAATAGGAATTCAATCAGCCGCTTCTTTGCGCTACTTCTGGCTTTTATCATATCTTTTTACTGTGTATTGGTTTGGTACACGGAGAAAAGTGTCCGCTGTTAGGGAGGCGACAGCGCAACGTTCTTCAAGTGGCACTTCAACAGGACACATTTACGACCATAACACATCAATGTGGCCAAGGAAGTCTGCTTGAGTTGCTGAAAAGACAAATAAAAAACACCGTCAAAATCCGACACTGAACCAATTCACGCCTTCCGCTACCAATCTGTGAAGTCTCCTAACAAGCTTTTTGGCAGCCAAATCGATAGCCTAAACAGCTTCTTTGGTTTTCTTTAGGATTTACGTATCTTGTTCATTTTCAGTATCGATCTTTTTGGTGGTCTGCAGTCATAACTGGCAATCACTTTATTCAGATCCAGCCAAAAATCCATCATGCTCAGATTCCCGGTCCGAAACGATTACTCGTACGCCGATACATCGGTCACCCTCGGCCACTTTTCCTGTCCAGTTTTATGGGAGGACCAATTGCCTTACATGTCGGCCTCAGGGAAATCGTGCTGAACGGCAGCTTTCGAGGCGTGTGTTCAATAATGCGACGTCAATACTAAACCCTGTATACACTGGTGTATTATTTGATGTCCTTTAGTAAAAAATGCGTGTGTTTGACGCACAAACGCACAAGCAAAGGCCGGCGTACACATCAGTCGTTCTACGAGGCTGCGTATTCGGCGGCTGCGCGTGCTCGGTGGAGGGGCATACTACGTTGTTCACGCAGACATCGGGCCCCTTTTCCCATGAGATATACAAGACCTGTTTCAAAATGCTGTTCGACGGCCACGAACTGCTGCGAAGGAAAATCTTGATACACAATAATGAGCGATCGAACGTTGCCAAGGGTATCCGGGTAATATTTCCATTCAGTGTCTTGCGTGATTCTCCAAGCAAACGAAAACTCGATGAACATGTTTCTCCGAAATGAAGATTTTGTCTCGCAGTGGTAAGTAGTATGAGCAAGGCAAGAGTGTTCTCGAAAAGTCAACATCTTGATAATACCCGTGCCATGCCTGCAATATTCTTAACAGCGGTTTCCTTGTATTTACACAAGAATTCTTTCAATAGGTTAACGCCTCAAGCAGCGATATCCACAAGTTTCCTGGCATCAAGTCGTGCTCGTGCAACAAGCCCCACTGGAGCAGTCGGCAAGCTGCTGGACAAGCCTAATTACAACCTGCAAGGCGTATTTCGCTTGCTGGTGCGCCTCTTCCTTCTTTACCTGTGATTTCTCAATACCCAGAGTTCTGTCCTTGTAAACCGCCTATTTTCGATATCTTTTATTGCACAATCTATGGCTCAACTTTTACTTTTCACTGTACTCTTTTTTGCCATTGAGCTGTTTTTCTCACTGTCGGCTGAAAGGGGCCGGGAAAGCATACTTGCTGAACTCGGCACACGGGTAAAGAGACACGACCACGTCGCTGTAGTCACATGTGAAGGCTTTTGGGATCCGTCAGTGCAGTACTGGTTGCGCCGCTTTGAGTGGCCAACCAGTCGATGGACGTTGCCGAGTTCAGGCTTACACCGCATGTTTGCACAGAACATGCGGCGCAGCATCAAGACGAAAGCTGTTCTGCCAAAGATAAGTCGACACTCGTTTAATTGCCTCATTGCTACCTTCAAAGACTTTCGCAGCTTTTATCTTGTCGACTGGATAACTCTGGAAGATAGTGCAGAAAGCAGCGCCATCATGGAACACGCATTACAAATTTCCCACAAAAAGGTACGGGATCGCATGGCGCAGAAATGTCAAATGTCTACCTTAAATGAAAAAAACACATCTAGGCAGCCAAAAAGTACGGAGGTTTCAATTTATTCTCAGAACTGCCCTTTGTTATCGGAGGGGCTTGAGTTTCATTCAGGCAACAGATATTGGTTAAGGAACAAGCATGTGCGCATCGCATGCTTCTGTTCACTCGTCAGTCCTAAAGGGCGTCCTTGCTTCGGAAGAGAAGTTGATATGGTTAAAAGCGCACTACGCGCTTACAACGTAACTCTTGAAATGCAGCAGTACGACAGTTTAGCGACCATGCTTAGAGATCTATATAGAGGAAACTTTGATATCATTATGGAGCTGTCCAAACCCTACGGCGAGGACGATTATTTAGTTCCTCCAGCTTTGAGGTACACGTATGAAACTTTCTATTCCCGCCGAGAGAGCTCTCGTCCTGAGTCCCTCTTCAATATGCTGGTAAAGAGCAAGACAGGATTCTTATTAACGGCCGCCTGTATCGCAGCCTGCCTTCTCGTGATTAAGCTTTCAAATTTTCAACTCGAACACGCGTCTCGTGGCTGTGTTTTGGAGTGCTTATTGTTCTTTGTGGCATCATTCTTTTCCACATCCTATCCTCTTAGTCTCACGAAACGTTGTAGTTTGAGCCGCACACTCTTGTATTTTACATGGATTCTCGCCATTCTTCCGCTGTCGAATTACTTCAGAAGTGAGCTCACGTCTAGGCTTAGTTCACGCTCATCTCCGGACAACATTGATACTCTTGAAGAGCTGGAAGATGCTCTGGAGCGCGGCCGCGTCGTACCGTGTGTCGTTCGACGCACGGTAATGCACTTCGGTTTGGCTCAAAGCGTCGCAAAGAGCCCTCTCTATTCAAAGATCCGG
Organism: Amblyomma americanum; assembly: GCF_052857255.1. Lineage (NCBI taxonomy): Eukaryota > Metazoa > Arthropoda > Arachnida > Ixodida > Ixodidae > Amblyomma > Amblyomma americanum. The sequence goes on along the minus strand of NC_135501.1, from coordinate 162,725,041 downwards.
ACAGCACTCGTTAAACGTGGTGGCCTCGGGCTCTTCGTCAAGGAGTCGGTGACAGATTGCCTTCTGTGTGCCGAGCAGAAAGGGCGATTCTGTCTCGTTAACCAACGCACTGAGGGCTTCGTCAGCTCTGTCTCACTTCGGGTTATTGAATCAAAGGAAACGATCAGTCTTATTATGGGAATAACAGCTGTCCGCAAGGATTACCCGTTCGCAAACGCCTACTGTGACATTCTGCGTAGGATATTTGAGGCGTCTCTTCTTACGCCGCACATATGGATGGGCGATTGGCCCTATCGGCAAGCTGTTTCCATGGACCATAGGAGTGGGGGCGGTGATTCTGGGCAAGTCAGCGGTTTCCGCCAGTTCTTCTCATGTTACGCGGCGCTCTTAGCTACTGCCACGGTAGTACTTGTTATCGAGGTAGTCTTTGCTGCGTATTTTTCGAAATGATTTTTTTATTCGGCTTTTGTTGCCTCAGGAACGATATGTCATCGTTATGCACTTCATGACAGCGTTGCACAGAGGTTAACAGCGTCCCCAGACTACTATCAGTGTAGCGCTAGAGACTGATATTTTCATCGAAATGATAAATCATGAACCAACCGTACTCATGACTTCCTCCGTCTGCTCACTCTCACGTTGCGGTAAGTGGAAAGCGTATTATTGCAGAAAGACTGATAAACAAAATGGCACATTTACACATTACGACAAGACAACAAGTACGAGAGTTCCGTCTTCTAGTCTGACGTCTTCTTGTCTTGGTCTTTATATAAGTGCGAAACCTTCTAGTAAAACATTTCGTTATTTTAAGTTTGAAAAAGAAGCGGAAAGAAAATTTTCGCACCCGGTTAAGTTTCTAAAAAACGCAATTTCCTGCGTTAACTCATACAGTTAAGTACAGTGAAAGTATGAGATACAGCTGAGTTTAATTATTGGATTACGCCAACTACTCGTGCTTCTTCCAAGTTTGCGATAAGTAGTTTCGGGGAGCATTGCAGTGATTTCAGGGCAATGACAGAATCATTTTGGTCTATGCGTGAAGACGCAAATCTGAAGCGACAAGTGTGTTCGCGATTTCCTGAGGTGGAAGGGGACCATGTCGGCGGAGTATATTGACAGCGTAAGAGACAATTCATATGGTAAATTTTGTGCGCACATTAGACTCCGACCAGAAGACGCGTTTATAACCTCTGGCGTAATTTGCACGTCTGCGGGATAATTAGACTTCGGCCATTCTGTCGTTTAGCATTGCAAAGTGTGCCTTCGGCCTCTGGCAACCATGGACACCCAAGGACAATAAGTGCCGAATGGTGCAGGCAAGATGCGATGGCTTGGAGCAGGAAATTCAATGCCAGCCACGAAAACTCTGTAGGAACTGAATAGAAATTATCTAAGTCGGAATAATTCAGGATTCTCAACTCTGTTATGCATAGATAGCTCTCGTGGCGAGCAGCAGAGCTGAGTCAATCGTCGTCGATGCACGCCGCGAGCAGCGTTTGCGCAGGTTGAAGGTGTGATAGGGGAAAACAATGCATTATCAGCTAGCACTGAAGGCAGGTTGGGTGGGCAGTGAGTAATTGATTCATTGGAGCAAGGTGGGAGTAAAGGAATGAAACAAGTCGACATGAAACAAGTGCAAATGATAGGTAAACGTTGACGCTAGGCGCACCATCTCAGCTTTTTGCAAGGAACCGAGAATATCTCACCAGATCTTTTCGACGACCCACATTATTCTTTGAAACAACCACACTTATTTCCCTTCATATTAGGCAAATAATTTGAACTATCGCAAGACTTTAGGCTTAATTGCTTCCTCACCGAATTCTGTGAACGACTCGAGAGTCGCTAACAGCTTTGAATAAAGGAACTAGCTATTTGTCTTCAACTGTCCCTCAAACAGGGAGATCATTTCTTGCACGAATGGATCATGCCACTCGCACCTCGTAGCCATCATAGACCATTTAATGCTGCCACCTGCCTTTACATCTGTTTAAAGAACGCATCGCTGAATTCAGTTTCGCTTGATTTATATCGAGACATTTGCAAACTGCTGTTTGCATACATACTTGTCACAAAGTGTATTTAAAAAATGACTTCGCAATTTTTGTTAGGTGTATTTAAACGTCCCCCTCCCACGTGTTTTCTGCGGTGGCGCCAAATTTAAGCCTCTTCCGCGTATAATTTGTTGCTAGTTTAATTTTAAATCATATTTCATTCCATCAATCAATATTGTGCACCCTTCGCCTGTACGTTTTCCTGCTCGTCAAGTCGCCAGCTATTCTTTACCTTTGTAGACATTTCACTTTCTGTCAAAAAGTGTAATATCTGTATTTGTTCGCCCAATAAAATGTTCAGAAAGAGTGATAAGCTTTGCCAGCTTTCAATATAGTGTGTGTGCCCTAACACGCATATTCACGGATTTCGTTACGCTTTGACGTCGGCAGTATTGAGTTTGAAATCAGAAAAAAATTACTGGTTATGATATGTACACCCTCATCGTTTATGTGTTTATTAAAGTTAAAGCATCAAATTTTCCGATTTTTCCCCACGTGCAATTTTTTACTGGTGTTAGATGCGGGTTTCACTACAGACGTTAAAAAAAACGAAGACATAGAACAGTGTAATCCGATAGAAGCGAAACACGCAGAATAAAAATGATTTCCTAGTTCCGATCTGTTAAAGATCCTGGTGCACTGCAGGTAAAGCGTTTTCAAGGTCACCATGAAAAATGGAGATCAAGGTTTGCTGTCGCGTGAATGTGAGGACACGGACCAAGAAGGGCTACCGAATCAGGAAACAGGTTGCTATAACACGCTAACGCAAGCCGCACCATTAGCCTGGCCTCACTGTTTCAACTTCGGGCAAGGTTTGTTGGTCTGTGTTCAAAACAATTAATACAGCCACGCACTTTGCACAAAAGTGTCGCTACGAGCTAGAGAACATTCTACCGCACGGCACATAATTAAGTTCATTCGCACATTTCAAACGAAGCGCTCATGTAGCCTTACACGCAGTGCTGTAATAAATGAATAGTTCTGCGTGCAAGAAAGGCTCGGTTGTGCTATATTGAATTTCAAAATCTAACCAGGTGATAAGGGCAATGGTCGTTTAAAAGGCGGTTTGGGTATGTTCCTTGAACTGTTATGAGTGCGAAAAGGAGTTTTGAGGTTACGAGTGTGAGAGAGTTCAAAAAACCTGGCGGCGTCCTCCTTCGTCAGTCTCAAAATTCGTTGATTGGTCGATAGTGGCTGTGACGTCATGAGACTTCATGTCATAATGGAGTTCGCGGGTGTGCTGATCAAGTCACATGGCCGAGCGCTGTGCAGGGTTCGGCGGCAGCTGGCAGCGTCCTTTGGCTGTGTGCACACATGTCTAGAGAGCTCCCCGCATCAGGTTGGAGCGTAGCCAGACTCAAAGCCATGAGTGCTACCGCAGTGGAACATCCCGCCACAGGATAGGGCTACCTTGGAAGTGTGTCGTTGAATATGGCGTGTGGGCGGCTGCGCACTCAGTACTGGGGGAACAACAGTGACCGATGAGGGCAAACCGGCCGAGCAGACTTCAAACTTTACTGCTATCGCGTTGTCAACATGCAGTGCTCTAAGTTTCCTTTATATTTTCATGTTATGTTGCCATGAATATTTTAACGTGCGAAATATGGGATTACTACCAGCCAGGTGGGTAGTAGGTTGCGCGTACACACACACACACACACACACACACACACACACACACACACACACACACACACACACACACACACACACACACACACACACACACACACACACACACACACACACACACACACACACACACACACACACACACACACACGCACACACACACACACACACACACACACACGCACGCACGCACGCACACACACGCACACACACACACACACACACACACACACACACGCACGCACGCACGCACACACACGCACACACACACACACACACACACACACACACACACACACACACACACACACACACACACACACACACACACGCACGCACGCACACACACACACACACACACACACACGCACACACACACACACACACACACACACACACACACACACACACACACACACACACACACACACACACACACACACACACACACACACACACACACACACACACACACACACACACACACACACACACACACACATATATATGAAGGAAGCCAAAAGTCACCGAAACCATGGCGCACAGGGGAATGTTTCTATTGGTCTCGTTATATTTTTAATTAAAAAGAAATTTTAACATAGATAAAAAAGAATAAAGAAAACAATACAAACATTCTCCTGTGCACCATTGTTTCGGTGACTGTTCGCTTCCTTCTTGTGTTTGGCAAATGATCCCCTCATTGTCTGCTAATATATATATATATATATATATTGAAAGGGGTTCGCACACAAATAGGTCAGGGGAAAGAGTTCACTGCGGGCGACACAAAACGACGAGCAGGACAGCGGGCAGCGCCGACGGCCACTCCAAAAACCAAACGATCTCGTGCAGCGCGGCGATTTTCACCGGCGCCTCGTCTTCATTTGGCGCTTGGTCAATGATCTGCCTATGCGGCATCAGGCACGGCCGTCATGGTTCGCTACAACTGACACGGGAAAGAAGAGGAGCCACGCTGGCGACCTAGGGCGAGGACAAGAGGAGCGGGTCGTAGTAGGACTTCAGGCGGATGACGTGGACGGTTTCTCGGCCGCGATGGCGCAAGTCTGAAGGGGGTTGAGCGGCTCCACGATGTAATTCACAGGCGACGTTTGCTGGACGACGCTATAAGGGCCGTGGTATTCTGCACGGAATTTCGACAACATTCCTGGTTGTGTGCCTGGAACCCAGAGCCAAACTAGAGATCCTATCTGGAATATCGTGTTGCCTGTTCTCGTTATCGTTACGATGCTTTTGGCGGCCGTGGGTTGCCGAGGTAAAAGAGCGCGCCAACGGGCGGGACTCCTCCTCATGCTTTGCGACTTCGGAGAGGGGCGTCCACTGGGAGGCGTCAGGAGTATATGGCAAGATGTTATCCGTCGTGGACGACGGCTCACGCCCATACAGCAGGAAGAAAGGGGTAAACCCGGTGGTTGACTGCGTGGCGGTGTTGTACGCGTACGTCACGAAAGGAAGGACAGCGTCCCAGTTTGTCTGATCCGCTTCGCCGTACATCGTGAGCATGTTTCCGAGAGTACGATTGAAGCGCTCGGTTAGCCCGTTAGTTTGGGGATGGTAGGCAGTGGTGGTCCGATGTACGCTGCGACATTCTGTAAGCAGAGCTTCAATGACGTAGGAAAGGAAGACGCGGCATCTGTCACTTAGGATCTTGCGCGGCGCGCCATGGCGAAGAACAAATTGATACAGCAGGAACATCGCAACTTCGCGGGCAGTAGCAACAGGAAGGGCGGCTGCCTCGGCATACCGGGTGAGGTGGTCGGCGCCGACGATAATCCAGCGGTTCCCAGACACCGTGCAGGGAAGCGGGCCGTACAGGTACATGCCAACACGATCGAAGGGACGTGCCGGGCAAGGGAGTGGTTGCAATGGGCCGGTAACACGGTAGCTCTAATAACGACCGCCGCGCCGATTACAGACCTACCTCTAATTACGATGAACGCTCCGACTATGGACCTAGCTTTAATTGCGGTTGTTGTGCTAACTACGGACCATGCCAGATGTATTCCCGTGTTGAGTTGTCACACGCCTTTGGCGCTCCGACCACGCGCATTTCCAGCGGCTATAATTCACCTAATCTCCGCCGCTCCCGTTCGCAGGAACTTCAACGCAACGAGGACGCTGCAGCTGGCGCTTTGTTGACTTGGTTTTTGGTGTGCCTTCTGTCTGTGGCCTGTCGCAGCTGCTGCTGAACTAACACCCGTAATATTATTATTTCGAACTATTGATGTTTTAGGCTGACATTCTTTATTTACTAATAATGGGATGAATTACCGAAAGAAGGAAAATGCTTTTTGTTGCTCGCGGGAGTTTCGACACTTGTTAAAGTGAATGACTTCTCGAGAATGTCGTACACAGTTTGAAAGCGCTTGGCTTGCGGTGTTATATCTAAAGCCTCCATGCAAGAGCAGTAAAGCGTAAGGAAGCTTTTCATCCCAGCGAACGCTTTCGATAGGTCACTGATAATAGGCTTACATCGCCAAGTCTCTTATCAGAGCCACCGTGAATGTGTTGTAACAGGAAAAACCAAGCAGCTAATTTTCAAGGCGAAAGGCCGGTCGCTTGATTCGGTAACAAGTTGTCATTTCATATTTTGATACCCGCCCTCACATAATCTGAAAAGTGGGGTCGCAGATCATACCAAAATAAATATGCGTGCAAGAATGCGATTTTGCAATATTCGCGATAAATTGAATCATACGCAGCACCGGCGGCAGCTTTTCACAGCTGGCATTCTATATTTCATGCAATGTTCATACCAAAAGTTCACTTTATTGTTAAATAGTTTATTCAGGTGCATTCAGGTTCTGCTGAGCGACAAGGACTCAAAATAAACACGGCTACATACTCATGCACTTCTAACACGAAACTTTTGTTAATACTATTTTCCAAGCTGTTCATACAGAGCATGCATCTTAATCTCTATCCTTTCCACTAAAACTAAGAAATAAACTATAGCGCGCCTTTTGACGTACTTGGGTAAGATTATCAGCACTGAAAAACAGTTAATTGATTCGGCATATTGATTAATATGTGTGGGGCACTCGCCAACAAATACTGCAGGTACATCCTGATGGGACAGATACGTCCGTCAACAAAGTGCAGTTAACCATGCCCGCCTAGCCAATGGGTGTATCCTTCCCATGCTACGCTCCAGAAACTATCTGCAGGACATCTCAGATCAAGTGCAACGGTGTCATGGCAGGAATTCAGAGACATATTAATATAAAAGCTACACAACCCACCTAATATTTTTAGGGTAATAATCACTCAAATAATGGATGAATGTGTTTATCTTACCAGCTCCTGAAGGAAGTTTAACAACTTGGCCTCGTTGTTTATTTTAATGTGTGATACAGTGTTAAACACGGGACAGAAAACGCGTGAAAAAATTATCGAGACTCTTAAGCACATCATTAAAGGTATAACGAGATAGCTTTAGTGGCTCCTGCATTCAGCGGCCTACGGTCGTGTTTGTATATGACTTCGCAGATGGGTACAATTGTCTTTATTGACAAGAAAGCGTTAATGAGCTCTTGAAAAAGGAACCCAGCATCGTCATCGTCGTCGTCGCCGCAGTCCAAAGCTCCCTCGGCTCCGTCGCATCGTTCGTTGCGAAAAACCTTCCCAGAGCCTTCCCCTTTTCACGGAGGCCGCCATGAGAGCTCTGAGTGAGTGTGAGGTCACCATTTTCCTTTGAGGAAGCGGAGTCGAAAGTTTGCTTGTGCACCGAGGCCTCTAAGAATAGTGCGAAATGATCCCGTCATCTGTATGGTTAAAGAGCGGCCGCTTGCTTGCTCCTGATACACGTTGTGGTGAAGCCGGTAACGTCTAGCAGTGCGGGGCTTTCTTATGAGTCTGAGCCTTCCCCGAATGCTGATGAGCCATCATGGCCGTGGCGCCATCAAGCAGACATGGACGCGTGCTCGAATGTGGTTCGAATGCTGACAAGACCCTGTTTTCTCTTTTAGCGTGGCTGAGTTTTCTTTCCTCAGAGGCGCAATATAATGCTGGTGGAACGTCGTAACGACCCTGTAGATCAATTCGGATTTCTTTTAACAATGCCAACGCCTGGTTTTACCCATAACAGAGCCCTTAGGAGGCAACGGTATGAATTTTTTAAAAATTCCACGATATTCTAACATTAAAATCTGCATTGGTTGTAGGTAAAACATGCCGAGCTTTTTTATGCGCTCACGTTTAAAAAGATCACGCACTCGACGATTGAACCTCAGGTAACGTCTTACAGCATCGTAGGTGTGCCGACAAGATCAGTAATGACGTATCTCTTGGAGCGAATCCAAAATTTCCCCTGCCCGCACCGTCAGTTAGTCGTGCGTAGAAGTGCGCTGAAGAACACTCAGCACACGGCGCCCTCGATGGCGTTGTTACTGCTGCTTCAAAAATATCGCTTCCTAGCTGAAACTGTGCCGGATGCGCAGTTGATGTCCGTATGCGCTTCCCCAACCGGCGCTGTGCACTAAGGAGACGGGAGGACGCCGCAGCGTTTTCAGTCGGTGATTACGGCGCGATTTCTGATGCTATCACCAAAAAAGACTTCGCACGGAAATCTTGCAAGCGTGTCACGACGAGCCAACCGCCGGCCACCTAGGCTACACCCGCACGTTGGCTAGAGTACAGCGCGGATACTACTGGTCGAAACTACCGGCGACAGTGAAGCACTATGTACGGACGTGCGTAGACTGCCAACGTCGTAAATCACCCCCTGAAAAACCATCCGGTCTACTCCACCCGCTTCAAGTGCCAAAGACACCTTTCAAGCAAATTGGCATGGACCTCCTGGGACCATTTCCGACGTCTACTGCCGGGAATAAACGGATCATTGTCGCCACCGATTATCTAACTCGCTACGCGGAGACAAAGGCTCTGCCCAAGGGTACCGCCGCCGAAGCAGCTCGGTTCTTCGTTGAGAACATTGTCCCCAGGCATGGCGCTCCGGCACTCATTATAACTGACCGAGGAACTGCCTTTACGGCCGAGCTTTTGGAAACCGTTCTCTGCCTCAGCGGTACCAGTCATCGTAAAGCGACGGCCTATCACCCCCAAACAAATGGATTGATGGAACGCCTCAATAAGACAATCGCAGACATGCTCAGTATGTACGTGGACGTAGACCACAAGAATTTGGGAAGAAATTCTTCCCTACGTCACGTTCGCCTACAAAACGGCACAAGACCCCACTCGCATGACGCCTTTCAGCCTTCTTCATGGCCGACCAGTGACAACTATGCTAGATGCCATGTTGCTCCCGAATGCCGACGGCGACGATGTCGATCAGGACGCCGAGGAATTCGCACAGCGCGCAGAGGAAGCTCGCCAACTAGCGCGTGTGCGCATCAGAACTCAGCGGGAGGCTGACGCACGACGCTACAATCTTCGCCACAAACATGTCATGCATGAACCTGGCGACAAAGTGTAGGTCTGGACGCCTATTCGCCGTCGTGGACTCTCCACAAAATTATTACGGCGGTACTTCGGGCCCTATGTTGTGCTGCGACGTTTAACCGACGTCACGTATGAGGTGGTGCCGGACGGGTATCGACATCCAAGCGACGCCAGTAACAAGACGACGTCGTCCATGTTGTACGTATGAAGCCGTACTACTCGGACCGATATTGACCTCCCACTTCCTTTTGTTATCATCGAGACGGTGCTTCTTGAGGAGGGGGCAAATGCCGCATGCAAGAAGATACCAAAGATGAAGACTTGGTCTACGAGCGCGAGGCGACAAGAAGAAGCTGAAGTGCGCAGGAACTTTTTCTGGTTAACCAGTAAACCATTTTACCTTCAGTTCTCCTCGGGGTTCTACCGAGTCCTGACAATATATAGCACGAAATACGGATGCGCCAGCATGGGTATAGTTGAGAGTATAGTGAGAAAATCAGCACAGTGCTGTGCATTTTGTGTGCCATTTTGTATGCCATTTTGTATTTTGACAGACAGACAGACAGACAGACTGACGACTGACTGACTGACTGACTGACTGACTGACTGACTGACTGACTGACTGACTGACTGACTGACTGACTGACTGATTGACTGACTGACTGACTGACATATAGGCTGGCTCACTGAGGTTCATTGCTACCGGAATCCACCTGATTGGCGCACCTCGGACGACCGGCGTAACTGCTTCACCTGTTCGTGTGCCGGCCAGATTTTCCGCCACTGCAGCAGCCACTGCTTTTCGCCACCTTAACATAGCCCTAATTATGGCCGTCGTGTTGACTACGGACCAGGCTCTAATTACGACAGTCGTGACGACGGCGGCCGTAGTTCAAATTACGACCGTCGAGCCGACTATGGACCTAGCTCTAATTACGACCGTCGCGGCGAGTATAGAACTAGATCTAATAACAGCCGCTGTGCCGACTATGGACCTAGCACTGATTGCGCTCGTTCTGCTAACTACGTACCCCGCCAGATGCCTTCCCGTGCTGAGTTGTAACACGCATTCTACACTCCGACCACGAGCAGGTCCTGCCGCTCTCCTTCACCTCATCTCGGCCGCTCCCGTTCGCCGAAACTTAAACGCACCGAAGACTCTACAGCTGGTGGTTGGGTGACTTGGTATTTTGGTGAGCTTTCTGTCTGCGGCCGGTCGCGGCTGCTGCTGAACTAACACCCGTAATATTATTTCGAACTACTGATGTTTTAGGCTAGCATTCTTTATTATTAATAACGGAATGAATTACCGGAAGAAACACAATATTTTTGTTCTTCGTCGGAGTTTGCTAATCTGCAAAAGTGGATGCTTTATCCAGAATGTCCACAGTATGAATATGCTTTCCTAGTGGTGTTATGTGAAACGCCTCCTTGCAAGAACAACAAAGCTCAGGAAGCTTTTGATGCTATCGAACACCTTGAACAGGTTACCGATAATATGCTTATATCTAAGTAACATATCTGCATCACAATGCATGTGGTTGTAGTTGCCAAACCCAAGCAGCCAGCTTACAAGGCTAAAGGCAGGTTGCTTGATTATGTAACAAATTTCCAATTTCATGTCTTAATACCAGTGGTCATAATCTCAACAGTGGGAACGCACATCATACCCAAACAAAGACATGTGCATGAATTCGGTTTGCCAATATTCGTGAAAAATTGGATCATACATTAAAACGGCATGCTAATTTCAGCGGCAGGCATTCTATGTTTCATGCACTGTTCACATCAAAGGTTCAATTTATCCTCAACATAATTTATTCAGGTGCATTCAGGTTCTGCTGAGTGGAAAGAAGGCAAGACAGACATGGATACACCACTCATGCAGTTCTAACACGAAATTTTTCCTAATACTAGTTGCCAAGGTGGTTGCTCAGAGCGTACTGCTTCGCAATCTCTATCCTTTGCAATAAAACGAAGAAGAAAGCATACGTCCCGCCCTTTGAGGCATTCAGGTATGATGATGAGCACTGCGAAACAGCTAATTTATTCGGCATAGTGAAGAAGATATATGCGCCCGTAACTCGCCACCAAATGGGCAGGTACATCCTGAAGGGACAGTTATGTCCGTCAACAAAGTGCAGTTAACCATGCCTGCCTAGCCAATTTGTGTATCTTTTCAATGCTTCCCTACATAAACTATCTGCAGGACATTTCCGAGCCATGTGCAAGGTTTGCATGGCAGGAATTCAGACATATTAATACAAAAGCTACACAACCCACCTAATTTTTATAAGGTAATAATCACTGAAAAAATAGATGAATGTGTTTACCTTACGCCCTCCTGAACGAAGTGTAACGACTTGGCCTCATTATTTTTTTTTGTGTTTGATTTAGCATGAAACACGGGACAAAAATGCGAGAAAAAATTCTCGACACTCATAATCATCTCATAAGTATCTCATTAAACCCGATAGCGTTAATGGGTTCCTTCAGCTGCGGTCTTCTTTGTATATCACTTCGCACATTTTTTTAATTTTCATTAGAGAGAGAGAGAGAAAGACGAACGGAAAGGCAGGGAGGCTAACTAGGCAGCGCTTGGTATGCTACCCTACACGTGGGAAGGGGAACGGAGGGAGAGATAGAAAGGGGAGAGAACAAAGGTAGATGATCACTCCTCCACATGGGTACACAGGACACGTACTGATAGTTCACAACCATGCACTTAGTCCTCAGCCCTTTAAGAACTTGAAAAGTGCCTTCAAAGCTGTCCTCTGTCTTTGAGGCTTACTCCAAGGAACAAGAATCTTGGCTTCAGAAAGGGGCCGAGGATCTAAACGACGGGGTGTTGCAGCCAAGAGCGCACGCTCAAGCTGGCACCGAGGGCGATTACAAAGAAGGCGTTCTATCGTTTATTCGCGCCCACATATCTCACACGCAGGAGAGTCTGCCATGGCGATTTAGTGGGAATAGGAATTTGTAAACACCACTCCCAGCCACAGGTGAAACAACAGCGCAGCATCGCAGCTGGAGAGGCCGGACGGAGGACTGAGTTGAAGTAAAGGTCTAGGCGGTGCAGACGGCATGTGGAGTTGCCAGGAGAAGACCATGACGCTAAAATCTATTTTCGACCAAGCATTCGCAGATGTCTTGCTGCGTCGGCTCTTGCCAGCAGTATCTGGACATTGTTTGCACTACCGTAAGGCGTTGGAGCTACAGCCTCAGCTGCGTTGTTTCCGACAATGCCAAAGTGTCCCATTATCCGCGGGAAATCGATGTCATGGACTTTATCCAGCGCCTCGCGTTAAAGATGTGTTAATTCAGCTACGAGTTGATCGTGATCGCCGTGGTCTAAAGGAAATTAGGATATTGTAGGGCTGCTTTTGAGTCTCAAAACGCAGGCCACTTGGGAGTGTTTGTGCACCGATGTATTGACAGCCGCTAGAAGAGCAGCCAATTCTGACCCTGTGGAGGTTGTCCGTTGTCACGTTTGCTGGATAATACTGATCTGTCTCGCAGGAATGGCCGTCGCGTAGGTTGAGCTTGTACCTGAGACCGAACCATCTGTATACACATGGGTGCGGTCACGATGTGTGGCGTGGGGTAGGTATAGAGTGTCAATTGTTTAGTGGCCGGTCTCGATAAACTCGATTTTTTTCGTTATGGTCTGAATTGTAAGGCGCACGCATGGCTCCCGCCGAAACCACAGGGCAGAGGAAGGCCGTGCTGTCAGGGTGAACTGTGATGGGATGGACGACTGGTGGGCAGCTATAACCTTTGAAAACGCTGCTTGTGGTCTTTGATCTGGGACTGACACAATTTGGTGCTGGAGAATCCTTGTTAGATGGTGTATATGGATCTGCAGGGTGTCCAGGGTCATATACGTCTAGAGTGGCTAGTCCTGCGCGATTCCAGTGGTAGCACCTGTTGATGCGCGGAGAGGGGTACCCAGGCAAGTGCGAAGTGCCTGATGTTGAATAGCTTGGAGGGCACGCAAATTCGTCTTTTATGTGCTTGAAAGTACTGGTGCACAATGCCGCAAAAACCACAAAAAGAGTGCTCTGTACAGTTGCAGCATTGATAGAATCGACGAGCTCCATGATATTGCGCCAAGAAATCCGAGCAGGCGTGTGATAGAAATTAGTTTTTGCTTTAGAAAGCTGCAATGCGTTCGCCATGGTAAATTTCGGTCTACAACAGTACCTGAAAAACGAAAGGAACCGAAATTGCGGTCATGCTGCTCACAAGTTTCATTATTGACGCGAAAGAGTTAAGGAGCTCTTGCGAAGGCGAAGCAGGCATCGTCATGTCGTCATCACCGGCGTCGCCACAGTTCAAGGCTCCCGCAGCTCAGTGGCATCATTCATTGAGATAAACTTTCCGAGAGGCTTCCCGTTTTCACAGAGGCCGGAAAGAGAACTCTGAGTGAGTGTGAGGTCACCATTTGCTTTTGAGGAAGCGGAGTCGGAATTTTAGCTGGCGCACTGAAACCTCTTGGAATAGTGCGAAATGAATTCCGTCATCTGGATGGTTAAAGAGCGGGCGCTTGCTTGCTCCTGACACACGTTGTGATGAAGCCGGTAACGTCTAGTAGTGCGGGGCTTTCTTCTGAGTCTGAGCCTTCCCCGAATGATGATGACCCATCATGGCCGTGGCGCCATCAAGTAGACATGGACGCGTGCTCGACCACGAGGGCGCGCTATCGAGTTACAAGGCGGTCCTTAAGCGCCTCAAGTTTTTCACTTCGTTTTTCAGCACTTTATTATGCGTCTACTATTTATTGCCACAACACGCACAAGGCTTCATTTTAGCCCAGTTGAAGGACTGCATCTCGCTTGGCGAGCGGTAGCGCGCTCGGCTCGCTACCTGGGCGGCAGCGGTTCGAATGCTGACAAGACCCTGTTTTCTCATTTAGCGTGACTGATATTTCTTTCCTCAGAGGCACAATATAATGCTGGTGGAACGTCGTGACGACCCTGAAGATCAATTCGGATTTTTTGTCACAATGCCAACGTCTGGTTTCCCCTATAACAGAGCCCTTAGGAGGCAACTGTTTGAATTTTTTTACAAATTTTACGATATTCGATTATTCAAATCTACGTGGACTGTAGGTAAAGCATGTCTAGCTTTTTATGAGCTATTGTTTAAAATGATCACGTAATCAACAATTGAACCTCAGGCAACTTCATTCAGCATCGTAGGTGTGCCGATAAGGGCACTGATAACGTACCTTTTGGGGCGAATTCAACACATTCCCTGCCCTCAATGTCAGCTTGTCGTGCGTGAGTGGAGTGCGCAGAAGAATACTCTGCACACGCTGCCCTCGATGGCGTTGTTTCTGCTGCTTTAAAAATATTGTTTCTTATCTGAAACTTTTCCGGCACCGTAGCTGATGTCAGTATGCGCTTCCCCTGCTGTGCACTAAGGAGAGGGCAGTATGCCGCCGCGGTTTCAGTCGGTTCTTACGACACGATTTCTGATGCTATACCAAAAAGACTTCGAATACGTTCCCTGCAACCTACGCATAATCAGCCGTTTAACCTCATTGAATATCTAAAATCCCTGCGAGAGAGATAGAGAGAGAGATGACAACTTTATTTCAAACTTGAGGATTGGGAGTTAGGGCAGGTGGGTTGAGTGTGGCCCCCAGGTAGGGGGGAAGCGTTGAGCCCACGAGACGAGTGTGAGTTGTGTCTTGTTGTCTGGTCTTGCAATATGTTGGATCCAACCCTCAAAGGAGAGAGCTGGCATTGAGGTTTGTGGCGGCGCGTTACCCTCGCATCCCCAGAGGATGTGTGCCTGAGTGGGAAGCACTCCGTGGTCGCAATAAGGACAGAAGGGTTGATATTCTCCGTCAGAGATGAGGTCGCATTATGATACATCGTTCTGGCGCACAAAAAACACGGACGAAGGAAGAACAGACACACAATCGCCGGACATCAACGGAACAGTGTGTCTGTTCTTCCTTCGTCCGTGTTTTTTGTGCGCCAGAACGATGTATCATAATGCGACTGTGAACCAACTAGCCCAGCTGTCTACGCTTAGAGATGAGGTACAGTCTGCAATGACTGAGGATCGAAGTGGTCCACAGTCTACGAAGCATGGTCGCATGCGCTCGGTCGAAGTCGGGGTGGGGAGTCGGGTACTCGCGTCTTGTCTTCTTGTAGAAGTTGCTGAATTCCGCATAGGATAGGGGGGCCTCGATGAGAGCATCCGTGTTGGAGGGGTCGGCTTCACGGTTGGTTAGGCCACGGGCTAAACGTTCGACCCCTTCGTTCCCAGAGTTCCCCACGTGCGCAGGTGCCCACACTAAGCTTACAGTGCGGTATATAGAGTTCATCCGCGGAGTATATGTGCGGCAGGTAGACATATTGTGTTCGTACCGAAATTTTGAATTGCTCGTTTAGAGGCATTGAGAATCGTGCGTGTGCGGGGACCTGCGATGACCAGCGCGATCGCGAACTCTTTATCAGCGGTGGGGGAGCGTGCGCGCGCTGTGGCAGAGTTGATGAGTGTGGTGGCTTTGCGTGGTTACGCAGGCCACGTATGTGTTGGAGTCGTATTTCGCCGCGTCCACGTGCATGGTGTAATCGTCGAAGGAGTACATGTCACCCAGAGTCTGGGCTTTGATTTTTTAGCACGTATCGTGGCGGGCGGGCAACATGTTATCGGCAATGGGTTTGACGATCAGCCGTCAACAGACCCAGTTGGAAGAGAAGTGGGGTGGATGCCACCTGTAGGGTTGATGCTATACAGTCTGGAATGCAACGTCCGTGTTTGATGCGAGAAAGCCGGTGCATCTGAGAAGTTTTGTTCGCTTCGATAAGCTCTGTGAGGGTGTTGTATACCCCAAGCTGAAGCAGACGCTGCGTGCTGGCGAAATGGGGCAGTCCCATTGGTGCCTTCTACGCCGAGTAATAATAATAATTGTTTTTTTGGGGAGCAAGGAAATGGCGCAGTATCTGTCTCATATATCGTTGGACACCTGAACCGCGCCGTAAGGGAACGGATAAAGGAGGGAGTGAAAGAAGAAAGGAAGAAGAGGTGCCGTAGTGGAGGCCTCCGGTATAATTTCGACCACCTGGGGATCTTTAACGTGCACTGACATCGCACAGCACACGGGAGCCTTAGCGTTTTTCCTCCATAAAAACGCAGCCGCCGCGGTCAGCCGCGTTCGGGGTCGATGATTAGCGTGAGACCCATTGTCTGGATTGTCTCCGAAACCTTGGATCCTTTGTGATCACAAGCTTTGCGGGGGTAGCCCCACTCGGAGTGCGGTGCGTTAAAGTCGCCCACTATAAGTAGCATCTCGTTCTGCGTGGATGCACAGGCCTTGCGGGTTACAGTGGCTATCTTAGTGTTCTTGTCACTTGGGGGCTGCGCACTTTTAAGATGTTGAGCGGGGATGGGCTTCGGCTGTTGGGCAGGACCTGCACGAAAGTGTACGGGACTTCGGCGTAGTCAAGACCGAGCTGATTGGCTGTGAGGTTTTGGTGTAGGAGGATGGCGGTACCCCGGGCGGAGATTAGGCGCCACCGGTAGCTTGTAGGCAGCTTAGCTGGTGAGTTTGGTGTCAGTGTACGTTTCTTGGAGCGCGATAATGTGGGGTGTGTAAGGATATGCCTCCAGGTTATGTGCTAATGGTCTCCGCTTTCCGTTGAAACCCCTGCAGTTCCACTGTCATACCATGATGGGCACGATAGTCATCGCATTTCGTGTATTGTTCGGGGCGCTGCTGAAGCGCACGGCGGGTTTCAGAACACCGCCAGCGCACGTTCGCGCCACTGCACTCTTGGGCGCGGGATATGGTCAAGGCGACTGAGTGCTCGGGAATGTGTTGAGACGGACCATTTTCGGGGTCCCGTAAGGCGGTCAAGACGGATGGTGAGGGTGTGGATATTGGCTGCCATGGCGGCTAAGCCGTCAATGAGACGGTCATAAGGGGAGGGGGAGTCAGCTGTTGAAGGGTGTCCTCTAGTTTAGAGATAAAAGCGGCAAAGGCATCAAATTTGTCATCACTGCCGGAGGTGGAGTGTGGGGAAGCCTTGCGCTTGGAGCATTTTGGCTGGACGGTGTCCATAGTGGAGTTATTGGTGTGATCGGGGTTGGGAACACGAGCCATCAGCTGCGGCTGCGGTTTTTGGCGTGCCTTTGCGGACTCCAGGCTGTGAATTTTGGATTTGGCCTTTGCCAAATGGAGATATAGTTGTTTGATGATGTCTGCAAGTTCCCTTACCTGCGCGTTCACAAGCTGGCTTGTAGCTGGCGGAGGAGTCTTCCATCCGAACCGTTTGGCAGGCTTGCTCTACTGCCTGGTCTGGGAGTTATCTCGGGAATCCCGTGAGCGTGATGAGGAGCGGCTACGGCTGTTGTGGCTGGAGGTGCGTCTTCGCAGCGGCGGGAACCAGTCATCTCATGGGGTCGCTGTTGGTTGTCGCGCCCTCGGGAACGGGACCGGCGGTCATGTGACAAGGTTCCAGAGTCAGTGTCAGTATCCGCGGATGATTAGGATGATTTGGGCCGGTTGATGGCCACGAAACGGTATTTGCGGCTCCAGCTGCAGGTGGAATGTGGGACTTAGCACACGATGCACGTGGCTTGACAAGTGGGTGGTTGGCCGGCTGGTTGGGGCTTATGGGCCACGCCGCCGCTGCTGTGGCGAGTGGGTTGGCGTGGTTGAGGGCACACGTCCGCTCTGTGGCCCAGACTGCGACAGTGGACACATGCCTCCGGACGCCCCTTGTTAGGGAACACCTCGAATGAAAAGCCCAGTACTGCATGTATAGGGGAAGCTTGGTATTAGCG
Source organism: Amblyomma americanum (assembly GCF_052857255.1). Lineage (NCBI taxonomy): Eukaryota > Metazoa > Arthropoda > Arachnida > Ixodida > Ixodidae > Amblyomma > Amblyomma americanum. The sequence goes on along the minus strand of NC_135501.1, from coordinate 162,707,129 downwards.
AAAGTGACGACAAGGTGTCGTGTCTGGCCGATACGGCATGCAGCAACGACGGGGAGTTCGGGGTTGCGAGCCCGAAGCTTAGCGAGGATTCCAGCGTCGTTTTCATCGCTATAGGCTCGTTACAGTATCCCCCGCACGGAATTATCCAGGGGTGGGGAATAGGCGGCGACCCGTTATTCTGAGGTGTCGACGGTGATGGTTTGGACCTTGGCGTAAGACATTGCACGAGCACGGTCGGGCGCGCTCACTGTGACTGCGTCGTTAGTGGGGTGGATTCGAACCTGGTCGGCAGTGACTGCCAGGCGTTTGTCGACTTTGGCGGATTGGTATCTGGCAACAGCCAGTCGTGCGGGGCCGACGGTGTGGAGGTTGAGTGTGCCCTGCATGCGAATGATTAACTTGAGGTCTTCCGAGGGCAGGCGGGGAAGCAGACGATTCTTGGTCGGCGGTGGAAGGCGGCCGCGGGGACGCGGTTTCGGGATAGCAGGTGTCGAGGCTGTAGTCTGAGCTCCAGCAGGTTGTCGGGGTGAATCGGTGATGATCTTTGGTACCGCCGTTGCATCTCGAACGCCGGATAAATGTGCCGTCGGATAACACCGTGGCTGTAATATTGGCGCCTTCAACAGTGTATGGCATAGTCGAGGCGTAGTTGGGCTCGACGGGACGCGGCGTCGCCGCCGCAACTGTGCCCGAATGCGCCGAGGACGCGCGGCAGCTATTAGGCTTAGCTGCCGCAGCTGTTGACGAAATTGGTAAAAAATGCAGGAAATCTTGCCTTTCTGGGTCTCAAAAACACAACACCGGGTCCTGATTGGCAGTTCTACGTCCAGGTAAAAATGGTGAACCAACGTGGTCGGGAACACGCAATTTTGCCAGAAAAATACGGAACGCAGGTGAGGTGCCTCCGTTCGCTCCGAGCGCTCACGGCGTTCTCGTCTGAAATCCCTGCAGTTGTCCTTTGATGCCTTGGAATAAAACGAGGCGAGAAGGCAGCGCTGTGATATCGGTATTGGGTTGTTCGCCCATTTAAAAAAATGGCAAGGCATAGCAACATGAGAATTGGAGAGAGCATACTGATACGTGTAGGTTATTCCATTCAGAACGACGTTCTCCAGTGCATGTTGGAGAAAGCCGTTTCAGAATGACCGAAAAATTCGCGATTTCCGGTAGGTCTCACACACTTTACGGTGGTTTGGTTCCACAAACCACTGCCAAAACCGTATGGCAATCATTCTGAGCATGAAATACCGGCCTTCTAATATTTCTGTATATTACGAAGTCGCCTATGTGCCGCAAAATATTTTGTCAAATCCTATTCGAAATTTCGGGGCGGGGCGCCCGTGTGGTGCATTTTGCTATGAACCTGTTTTATCTTAAAAGTTAATGTTCCTGTATCTTAAACATTGACTAGAGTGCTGCTCTCAAAAGCTATATTTACATATATATCATTAAGTGCATTCAAAACTATATTCGAGTGTTTGAAGAGGAAGTCATAATTTGTAACATGTTACATTCGTCGAAAAACATCCGCCGTTTCTTTAGTAAATGACTGCTGATTATTTGTTTACATAAATAAGGTCGGTCTTGGCAAAGGGCCATCTTAGCATTATGGAGGGTGCATCATTCAACAACTCTTCAACAATGCCAATGTCTTGGAATTCTTAATTCCTCCAAGTGATTTTGCTGTTATTTTCGCAATACTAACAACTGTACTGACCAAGCAAACAACACCACGCTCACTTAAGATAAATGCTGACATTTGTGGATCAGTACATTTGAAACCGATTAGCAGAAGTCCTGTAATCTCTACAGTCTCTATGCCAAACAGTTGTTTTAATTATTTTGCCTATTAATGAACGAAACCATAAAAAGTTCCGTACCGCCTGTGAGGTCACTTTGGTGGATGCGTTCTTATGCTGCACAGTAAACCTTATTTGTGCTCTTCACGAAACGAAGATGAGAGCCAAATTGAAAGACGCTTTACAACCTACTTCGCTGCGATTTCATTAAGCACTGTACGTTTTCAATGGAAAGATAGTCGACAAAAAAACCTCATTTTTCGCGCAAAAGACATGAACTTTTTTGAACACAAACAAATAATGGCGAAATTCTAGTGCCAAATGAAGACATTGTACCGCATGAAATCTCTAGAAAGCTTTCCATTCTTGAGGTGTGTACCTTTATATTTTCTCTAAAGTTCAGACTAAAGAAGAGTTGCTCCTGACCCACGTCATGTGGGTGCCTACGCCGCTTCTCTATTCTACTCTGTGGGCGGTAAAAAAGAACTGTAGTCGTGTTCTGAACTGGGCTACAGTCCTGTTGTATACAGGATTCCGAAAGCTGAAAAATATTTTTCGCTATGGAATGCTTTAATTCTGACAACATTTTCATACTGCACACAGTGATAAAGAATATTAAAAGGAAGGGCGAGTGAGAAATTTTTCTGCTCTCAGAAATACAGCGCGAAAAACAGATTCGCCAGCATGGATGCAGTTCAGAGGATAGTGAGGAAATCAGCACAGTGCACTGTAGTTTGTGTGCCATTTTGTATTTTGGCAGACAGAGGCAGTCAAAGGCTAGCAGAGGCAGGCAGAGACAGGCAGGGAGAGGCAGGCAGAGGCAGGCAGGCAGAGGCAGGCAGAGGCAGGCAGAGGCAGCCAGAGGCAGGCAGAGGCAGGCAGGCAGAGGCAGGCAAAGGCAGACAGGCAGAGGCAGGCAGAGGCAGGCAGACGTAGGCAGAGGCAGGCAGGGAGAGGCAGGCAGGCAGGCAGACAGGCAGGCAGGTAGGCTGACTGACTGACTGACCTACCGAATGATCGACTGACTGACTGACTGACTGTCTGACTGACTGACTAACAGGCTGACGGACTGAGGGTCGCCACTACTGGAATCTAGCAGATTGGCGCACCTCGGGCGACCAGCCAAACTGCTTCACCTGCTCGCGTTTTGCCCAGATTTTCTTGTCGACACTTCTTTTCACCATTTTTTTTCGCCACCTCAACATAGCCCTAATTACAATCGACGTTCTGACTACGGACCTGGCTGTAATTACGACCGTCGATTATGCGATAACCCTAGCTCAAATTACGATCGTCCTGCCGACTATGCACCTGGGTCTGATTACTGTGGTCGTGCTCACTATGGACATAGCTTTAAATACGATCGTTGTGGTGACTACGTAGCTAGGTGTAATTATGATCGTCATTGCGTCTGCGCAACTAGCTCTAATTACGACCCGCGCGGCAACTATGGAACTAGCTATAATTACAGTCGTTGTGCCGACTATGGTCCTAGCTCTGATTGCGCTCGTTGTGCTAATTACGTACCACGCCAGATGTCTTCCAGAGCTGAGTTGTCATACGCCTTCGACACTCCCGCCACGCGCAGTTCCAGCTGCTCGCATTCACCTCGGGTCCGCCACTCCCGTTCGCCGCAACTTCAACGCAAAGGGGACGCTGCAGCTGCTGCTTGGGGGATTTAGTTTTTGGTTTGCCTTCTGGCTGCGGCCTGTCGCGCCTGGCGCTGAACTAACAGCCGTAATATTATTTCGAACTATTGAAGGTTTAGGCTAGCAATCTTTTTGCACTAATAATAGGATGGATTACGGAAAGAAGCACAATTTTTTGTGGTTCGTGGGAGTTTCTTAAGTTGCAAAAGTGAATGCTTTGTCCAGAATATTGTCCACAGTATGAGTATGCGTTGTTCGAGCTGCTATATCAAACTCCTTGCAAGAAGAACAAAGCTCAAGGAAGCTTTGGTCCCATCGAACACTTTGAACAGGACACCGATAATAAGCTTACCTCTCACTGAGTCATTTATCTGCACCACAATGCATGTGGTTGTAGTTTCAGAAATCAAGTAGCTTGCTTCCACGTCTAAATGAAGGTGGTCTGATTCTGTAACAAATTTTCATTTTAATGTCTAATACCCAGCCTCGCATAATCGCGAAAGTGGGATCGTGCATCATACCAAAAGAAAGGTTTGTGCACGAATGCTGTTTGGCAATATTCTGGAAACATTGAACCATACATTTGAACAGCGTGCAAACTTCCACGGCTGGCAATCTATGTTTCATGCACTGTTGATATCAGAAGTTCACTTTATCGTCAAAATAATTTATGGAGGTGCATTCAGGTTCTGCTGAGCGACAAGGGCTCACAACACACAAGGCTATACCGCTGACGCAGTTCTATTAGGAAATTTTTTCTGCTACTACTTTCCAAGGCGTTCACACAGAGTGCACTGCGTCGCAGCCTCTATCCTTTTCACTAAAACTAGGAAATAAACTATAGGTCGCGCCTTTTGATGCATTTGGGCAAGATTATCAGCGCTGGGGAACAGTTAATTGATTCGGCATAGCGAAGAAGATAGATGCATCCCGAACACGCCAACAAATTAGCACGTACATCCTAAAGGGACCAAAGCTCGTCAAATAAGTGGCACTTCACCATGTCTGCATAGAACGTGGGTTTATACTTCCCCTGCTACCCTCCAGAAAGAAGCTGCAGGTGATTTCCGAGCCATGTACCAAGCTTTCATTGCAGGAATTCAAAGGTATATTAATATAAAAGCTACACCACCAGCCTAATATTTCAAATGTAATAATCATTAAAATCATGGATGAATCACCACTTAAATCAGAACTACACATATACACATAACAGAAAAAACATAAAAATCTTATAAAATTGAGCTTCACACCTTTATCCTGGGGGTTAAATGTCGAGGCCTTTGCGGCAAGTAGGCACGAAAGAGTTGCAATCTCTCCTGGTGGTTGATAGAGCCTAATTCATTGCTAGAAAATAACTGTAGGTCTCCTTTCTGAAAGTTTAGACCTTGCCAAGTTATCAAGAGAAAACGTAAACGTTTTTCACCAGCGTTGAATAAAGCTTTGTTTCTTTGTCAAATGCATAAAGAGTTCTTAGGTAACCGAAAATGTGTGTAAACGAACCAAAACCGCGCGTAACATATCACGAAAGTTGAGCTAAGAAAATTGTGAATAAAAAAATTTTAAAAGCTCTACGCTGTTCCTGGAGTTGTACAGTTAGCAAGCAAGCAAGCGATTGTTTTTATGTTCTTAAATTTAAACATTGCATGACATTCCATACCAATTCTCGTGCAAATGACGTTTGATGTTTCTCCGTTGTGTGCAGTTCCCGTTTTTGACGTCTTTTAGTAGCGCAATGTTTGACCAATTTGGGCATCAGAGCGGGCTAAGTCTACCCGTTCGGCTGAATGGCCTGGATTAGAACTGAATGGGGTAAATCTAGTGCGTTTATTTACGCAGCTATAAACTTTTCTCATTGCACAGTCACCCTCTAATAACTGCCTGCAAATGCAGGAGCCATATATATTTACACTGATGGCTTTGGCATTCGAGTCCAGTTTCCCAGTTCATGCTGCTACATGTAATCGTCGTCGCCTTAACGCAAGAGGTATTAGAAGTTTTTGCATTCAACTAAATTAATCACCTTGTTTTTCATCTATCACTTTTGTTGTTTCTAAATTTTCAGAGGGTTTAATAAGGTATTGAATGTCCACCACGCCAATGAATCCTGCGAACACACTTACCAAAATTTTAAATACTCCGCTTTAAGCCGACTTATTGAGAGAATGATCTTTTTAAGTACAGATTGCACATCGTAGTCCAGTTTCCTTTTTAATTTTCAGTCGTGATCATAGAATGATAATGTTTTCGTTGAACACAACGAAGGATCGATATAAGCAGGGCGCTTCTACATAGAATCATCCAAAAGATGCCTAGTCGACCTCCCTAATTTACTTAAAATTTTTGTAAGTGTTGGCAATACAATAAGAACAATGAGATCCAGATCTGTTTTGTTTCGCGGCAAACAGTTCTGTAAAAGGAAAGTTTTTTTGTAATCAAAGGGTAGAGGCCAAAGCTTACGCGATTAGATTTATTGGCCAAATTTGGTTATGTATTATTTGAAATCAATTAACTATGAGCGTCTGAAGGATTTCAGAGTGAATCTGTCAAACCTTGACTGCGCGCCTTCTCATTTTTACTATTTGAGAAAATTACTTTTTTTGTTCAAAACTTGTGAATGTCAGGAAAATTAGAGTTTTTGTGTCGGCTTTGAAGGACTTATTTCAAAAAGGGCATGCTCGAGACCAGCCATCATTTCAAAATGTGCTCTAAACAAACATGTCAGCATGCAGTAGTAGGTCTTGTATGGTTTATGGATATCGAGATACCGTCCACACTAGTAAAAAACTATAATAGATTAACGCAAATATTAGCAGAGGAAAGAACTACAGATATTTAAATATTTCACATCTATTTTGCAATGTATCTGAGTTTAAATGCGTCAGCAACACGTTGCTTTATATCGACGCTGTAGGTATTAAAGCCCCTCTATTGACACCATTTCGCCACACTCAGCGCACCAAAGAGATGTACGGCGACTCTTATTTTGATTCTTCTATAGAATGCGAACAATTTTATATAACAACCACATAGGCAAGGTATCAAGAAAACGAAAGTCAATGCTACCCATAAGAAATATAAATGCGCTGCGGGGTACCCACCGGCGATACAATGTGTACAAGCTTTCCCTTGGCCTGCTGCTCGCCTTATGAGGGGTGCAATGGTTGGAAAATGAGTCTCTGGCCCGACCTTGAGTAACCGGAAATACCTTGTGGCATGGCGCACTGTGGCCATAAGTGCAATAACGCCGCAAAAATTCATATTCATCATCAAAAAACATCAATGCAGACAGCGTAGGAGCAATGTATTCCCTGTCTTTTTGCCGAAAAGGGAGATAACAAAGAAACAAAATTCAGTGTCTGGTTTCACTTCATGAATGTGGTACCCGGGCATCTAAAAAAATTGCTACGGCTTCTTTGCAAGAAGTTAGAGACGCATTGAACTGTCTGCACTAAGAAACTGGACAAAAACCCAGGATGTGAGTACTGGCGCATTCTTGCTAAAAAGCGTTTTTTTTGCTTCTCCATGCAGGAGGTGCTCAAACGAACGAGAATCCCACATCACATGTCATCAGACGCAGACAGGTAGTCGGTGTCACTGGACAAGGGCTTCAAGAGCGCTGGACCAAATCCAAGAGTTAGTGAAAATGTAACTGTGTATGTGCTTCGCATAAGCCTTCTAATGTGGATCCAGCGCTGTGTTTCCAGTTTTGGTGACTATATTCACAATATCTTCTTTGTTGCTAAAATATATATAATCTATGTCTTCGCTGGAGGCAAACGCGAGAACATTTTAAAGGAATGGCCGACGTGAGGCAAAAACACGGAGTGTGCATATGAAAGTACTCGACCAGATTACTAAACAGACTACTGGTAACTTGTTTCTTATATTTTGTTCATAGAAGAGGAATTTCTTTATAGAGGTCTGAAAACTAGGCCGCTGTTAAGCATTTAATGCCTGTGCAGTGCTTAAATGTTCTGCTTTAGGGAAATCAAACCTTTTAGTTTTCAGAGTTGATGGGAACAGATAGCGCAATCCAATTACCAAGAACACCGGCGTAGTTTCCTTATTTGCTCAACCTTTCATTTAAGCACATTTACTTCTCTATTACACCTATATTTTAGACACTCTTTTCCTCTGAGTTATCTGGATTAGAAACTCAGGTAAGACCAGAATAATCGGCATTTGTCATTTTCTTCCAGAGATAGTCCTTGAATATGCAGTGAACAAGTGAGCAAACTTTCGAGGAGATGGCAATTTCTTTGGAAGAATGTTTCCAGTTCTTGTATCTGTCAACATATTCGCTCTTGCCATATTCTTTGCCGGGAAGAGTGGCTAGAACAACGCTTTTTGAACCCTTCTCCAGAGTTCACTAAGAGTGCCTCAACGCTTCTTCAGGGACTGATCCGCAGAAGAAACCAAGTGGCTTTCATCTCATGTGGAACCGAGTGGAGCCGTTTGCACATTCTCTCAAGCGAGCTTATTCGGGAAAGGCCCCGTGATGGTCGTTTACCCGCGAGGGTTCGCGTGTCATGACGCGTTTATTAGAGACTGGAACATGCGAACTCTGGCTGTAGTCGTTGCCTCATCAAGCAACTACGCTAAGTGCACCCCATGTTTTTAATGCAATATGAAATTGTATATTTCACTGAATGGATTGTATTCCATGGTGGCCGCTGGATGCTGCACCCTCGTGATCACGAGCTCCCAGCAATGCGTATCGAGTTGTCGCTGTGCGGCGGCCGCCCACTCTTCTGGAGCTCCGCAACCTCAAAAGGAAGAAGCCGGCTGGAAGTTATCGATGTCTCCAATTTATCTCGACGGCACTCACTCCTGAACACAACAGGGACAACGCACTTTACGCTGACACCTGATGGCAAAGAGATTGCATTTTCCTATCAGGTTGACAAATCGAACAGAGAACCCCCAAGAACGACATGCAACCCCATGTTGTATGAAGTGTTATACTCTGAACTTCGTGGCCAGAACGCAACACTAAGATTTCACGAGTATGATTTCCTCAGTGACGTGACATTTGCCTTATTTTTCGGCTCGGCTGACGTGGTAGTGTCGCCCAAAATAGAGCCTTCATATCCGTAATACCTGCTTCACAGACCACCGGTTTTGGAGTATAGGACTGAAACTTTATATACTTGCAAAGGTTCTTACAGCTCCCAAATTTCGTTTTTCGGTCTGCTGAGAAATTTATCCTAGATATTTCTGGTAATCTTGATCACAGGGCTTTCAGCTTGACTTGTTCTTGTGAGCGGAGAAGTCTTGAATCTCGGCCAAGACTATCCATACTCTCACTCGAAGCTGTTCTTATTAGCGTCGGTTCTTTCCACCTCTCTTCCGTTGGAGTGTGCACGCCGAGAACACTTGCTGGACTCCCGTCCAAGGAAGGTAGTAACACAAGCTATTCTTACTGATTTTGATGATGGCGATAATGCCTAGGTCTGTCTATTTTAGGGGAGTACCCACCTCGCGACTAAGTGTCATTCTGCCACCAAATTTTTCAGACACCTTAGAAGAGCTGGAGTAAAGACTAGACCGTCTGAAAATGACACCCCCTTCTGAATCGTCTCGAGCCGTCAGCTGGGGTCTTTGAAATGCAAAATCTATAGTTTCTGACACCCCGATTTACAATGTGCCGGCGAAGTGCATTATCGTATTCATTAATTAACTTAAACCGGCTGGCATACTGTTGTTCTCTCTTGGTTGTGCATGATTAGTTTAGAGCAGGCCGTATTCTAGTGGTAGCGTAATTGCTGCCTTTCTTCCTTCATGGCTCTCTCCTTCACTCGTTTATTTCATTGACTGCATGGAAGCCTTCTTTCAGGTTCTTGGTTAAAATTTAGGAACTCGTGTAAGCGTTAACATGCCTAGAGAATAGGAATTCAATCAGCCGCTTTTTTGCGCTACTTCTGGCTTTTATCATATCTTTTTACTGTGTATTGGTTTGTTACACGGAGAAAAGTGTCCGCTGTTAGGGAGGCGACAGCGCAACGTTCTTCAATTGGCACTACAACAGGACACATTTACGACCATAACACATCAATGTGGCCAAGGAAGTCTGCTTGAGTTGCTGAAAAGACAAATAAAAAACACCGTCAAAATCCGACACTGAACCAATTCGCGCCTTCCGCTACCAATCTGTGAAGTTTCCTAACAAGCTTTTTGGCAGCCAAATCGATAGCCTAAACAGCTTCTTTGGTTTTATATAGGATTTACGTATCTTGGGCATTTTCAGTATCGATTTTTTTGGTGGTCTGCAGTCATAACTGACTATCACTTTATTCAGATCCAGCCAAAAATCCATCATGCTCAGATTCCCGGTCCCAAACGATTACTCGTACGCCGATACATCCGTCACCCTCGGCCACTTTTCCTGTCCAGTTTTATGGGAGGGCCAATTGCCTTACATGTCGGCCTCAGGGAAATCGTGCTGAACGGCAGCTTTCGAGGCGTGTGTTCAATAATGCGACGTCATTACTAAACCCTGTATACACTGGTGTATTATTTGATGTCCTTTAGTAAAAAAATGCGTGTGTTTGACGCACAAACGCACAAGCAAAGGCCGGCGTACACATCAGTCGTTCTACGAGGCTGCGTATTCGGCGGCTGCGCGTGCTCGGTGGAGGGGCATACTACGTTGTTCACGCAGACATCGGGCCCCTTTTCCCATGAGATATACAAGAACTGTTTCAAAATGCTGTTCGACGGCCACGAACTGCTGTGAAGGAAAATCTTGATACACAATAATGAGCGATCGAACGTTGCCAAGGGTATCCGGGTAATATTTCGATTCAGTGTCTTGCGTGATTTTTTAAGCAAACGAAAACTCGATGAACATGTTTCTCCGAAATGAAGATTTTGTCTCGCAGTGGTAAGTAGTATGAGCAAGGCAAGAGTGTTCTCGAAAAGTCAACATCTTGATAATACCCGTGCCATGCCTGCAATATTCTTAACAGCTGTTTCCTTGTATTTACACAAGAATTCCTTCAATAGGTTAACGCCTCAAGCAGCGATATCCACAAGTTTCCTGGCATCAAGTCGTGCTCGTGCAACAAGCCCCACTGGAGCAGTCGGCAAGCTGCTGGACAAGCCTAATTACAACATGCAAGGCGTATTTCGCTTGCTGGTGCGCCTCTTCCTTCTTTACCTGTGATCTCTCAATACCCAGAGTTCTGTCCTTGTAAACCGCATATTTTCGATATCTTTTACTGCGCAATCTATGGCTCAACTTTTACTTTTCACTGTACTCTTTTTAGCCATTGAGCTGTTCTTCTCACTGTCGTCCGTAAGGGGCCGAGAAAGTACCCGTGAAGAACTCGACACGTGGATAAGACGACATGACCACGTCGCTGTAGTCACATGTGAAGGCTTTTGGGATCCGTCAGTGCAGTACTGGTTGCGCCGCTTCGAGTGGCCAACCAGTCGATGGACGTTGCCGAGTTCAGGCTTACACCACATGTTTGCACAGAACATGCGGCGCAGCATCAAGACGAAAGCTGTTCTGCCAAAGATAAGTCGACACTCGTTTAATTGCCTCATTGCTACCTTCAAAGACTTTCGAAGCTTTTATCTCGTCGACTGGATAACTCTGGAAGATAGTGCAGAAAGCAGCGCCATCATGGAACACGCATTACAAATTTCCCACAAAAAGGTACGGGATCGCATGGCGCAGAAATGTCAAATGTCTGCCTTAAATGAAAAAAACACATCTAGGCAGCCAAAAAGTACGGATGTTTCAATTTATTCTCATAACTGCCCTTTGTTATCGGAGGGGCTTGAGTTTCATTCAGGCAACAGCTTTTGGTTCAGGAACAAGCATGTGCGCATCGCATGCTGCAGTTCACCACTCAGTCCTCATGGGCGTCCTTGCTTCGGAAGGGAAGTTGATTTGGTTAAAAGCGCACTACGCGCTTACTACGTAACTCTTGAAATGCAGCAGTACTACAGTTTAACGACCTTGATTAGAGATCTATTTAGAGGAAACTTTGATATCGTTTTGGAGCTGTGCAAGGCCTACGGCGAGGACAGATTATTAGCTCCTCCAGCTTTGAGGTACAATTATGAAACTTTCTATTCCCGCCGGGAGAGCTCTCCTCCCGTATCCCTCTTCAATACGCTGGTAAAGAGCAAGGCAGGAATCTTATTCACGATCGCCTGTATCGCAGCCTGCCTTCTCGTGATTAAGCTTTCAAATTTCCAACTCGAACACGCGTCTCGTGGCTGTGTTTTGGAGTGCTTATTGTTCTTTGTGGCATCATTATTTTCCACATCCTATCCTCTTAGTCTCACGAAACGTTGTAGTTTGAGCCGCACACTCTTGTATTTTACCTGGATTCTTGCCATTCTTCCGCTGTCGAATTTCTTCAGAAGTGAGCTCACGTCTCGGCTTAGTTCTCGCTCATCTCCGGACAACATTGATACGCTTGCAGAGCTGGAACATGCTCTGGAACGCGTCAGCATACTACCGTGTGTCGTCGAACGAACGGCAGCGCACACCGATTTGGTTGGGAACCTTGTAAACAGCACCCTCTATTCAAAGATCCGGGCAGCAGTCGTTAAACGTGGCAGTCACGGGCTCTTCGTCAAGCAGTCGGTGACAGATTGCCTGTTGTGTGCCGAGCAGAAAGAGCGATTCTGTCTCGGTAACCGACAGACTGAGTGCTTCGTCAGCTCTGTCTCACTTCGGGTCATTGAATCAAAGGAAAGGATCAGTCTTGCCATGGGAGTAACACCGGTCCGCAAGGGTTACCCGTTCGCAAACGCCTACGGTGACATTCTGCGTAGGGTATTTGAGGCGTCTCTTCTCACGCCGCGCATACGGATGGACGATTGGCGCTGTCGGCAAGCTGTTTCCGTGGACCATAGGAGTGGGGGCAGTGATTCTGGGCAAGTCAGTAGTTTCCGCCAGTTCTTCTCATGTTACGCGGCGCTCTTAGCTACCGCCACGGTAATACTTGTTATCGAGATAGTATTTGCTGCGTATTTTTCGAAATGATTTTTTTATTCGGCTTTCATTGCCTCGAAAACGATATGTCATCGTTTTGCACTTCCTACAGTGCTAACAGCGGTTAACAGCGGTTAACAGCGTCCTCAGAATCTTGCAAGTACTCTGAAAGGTTGTGAGATCTTTTTAAACCCATTTATGCCCACCGACTACTATCAGTGTAGCGCTAGAGTGATATTTTCATCGAAATGATAAATCATGAACCAGGCCGTACTCATGACTTCCTCCGTCTGCTCATTCTCACGTTGCGGTAAGTGGAAAGCGTATTTTTGCAGAAAGACTGATAAACAAAATGACACATTTACATATTACTGCATGACAACAAGTACGAGAGTACCATCTCCTAGTCTGACGTCATCTTGTCTTGCTCTTTATATAAGTGCGAAACCTTCTAGCAAAATATTTCGTTATTTTAAGTTTGAAAAAAATGCGGAAAAAATCTTTCGCACCCGGTTAAGTTTCTAAAAAAAAACGCAATTTCCTGCGTTAACTCATACAGTTCAGTACAGTGAACGTATGAGATACAGCTGAGCTTAATTATTGGATTACGCCAACTACTCGTGCTTCTTCCAAGTTTGCGATAAGTAGTTTCGGGGAGCATTGCAGTGATTTTAGGGCAATGACAGAATCGTTTTGGTCTATGTATTCCGCAGTGTTTTACTGCATGCTTTGCGTGAGGACGCAAATCTGAAGCGCCAAGTGTGTTTGCGTTTTCCTGAGGTGGAAGGGGAGCATGTCGGCAGAGTATATTGACAGCGTAACAGACAATTAATATGGTAAATTTTTTGCGCACATAGACTCCGACCAGAAGACGCGTTTACAAGCTCTGGCGTAATTAGCACGTCTGCGGGATAATTAGACTTCGGCCATTCTGTCGTTTAGCTTTGCAAAGCATGCCTTTGGCCTCTGGCAACCATGGACACACAAGACAATAAGTGCCGAATGATGCAGGCAAGATGCGATAGCTTAGAGCTGGAAATTCGATGCCAGCCACGAAAACTGTGTAGGAACAGAATAGAAATTATCCAAGTCGGAATAATTCAGGATTCTCAGCTCTGTTATGCATAGATAGCTCTCGTTGCGAGGAGTACAGCTGACTCAATCGTCGTCGATGCACGCCGCGAGCAGCGTTTGCGCAGGTTGAAGGTGTGATAGCGGAAAACAATGCATTATCATCTAGCACTGAATGCAGGTTGGGTGGGCAGTGAATAATTGATTCACTGGCGCAAGGTGGTAGTAAAGGCATGAAACAAGTCTAAATGAAACAAGTGCAAAAGATTGGTAAACGTTGACGCTAGGCGCACCATCACGGCTTTTTGCAAGGAACCGAGAATATCTCACCAGATCTTTTCGACCACCCACACTATTCTTTGAAACAACCGCACTTATTTCCCTTCATATTAGGCCAATAATTTGAACTCTCGCATGACTTTAGGCTTAATTGGTTCCTCAGCGAATTCTGTGAACGACCCGAGAGTCGCTAACAGCTTCGAATAAAGGAATATAATTGTCTTCAACTGTCCCTCAAACAGGAAGATCATTCCTTGCACGAATGGATGATGCCACTCGCACCTCGTAGCCATCATAGACTATTCAATGCGGCCACCTGCCTTTACATCTGTTTAAAGAACGCATCGCTGACTTCAGTTTCGCTTGATTTATATCGAAACATTTGCAAACTGCTGTTTGTATACATACTTGTCAAATGGTGTTTTTAATTATGACTTCGCAATTTTTGTTAGGTGTATTTAAACGTCCCTATCCCACGTGTTTTCTGCGGTGGCGCCAAATTTCAAGACTCTTCCGCGTATAATTTGTTGCTAGTTTAAATTTAATGCATATTTCATTCTAGCAATCAATATTGTGCACCCTTCACTGTGCGCTTTCGAGCTCATCAATTCACCAGCTATTCTTTACCATCGTAGGCATTTAATTTCCTGTCAAAAAGTGTAATATCTGTATTTGTTCGCCTAATAAAATGTTGAGAAAGACTGGATAAGTTTTGCCTGCTTTCAATCTGGTGTGTTTGCCCTAGCACGCATATCCAGGGATTTCGCTACGCGTTGACGTCGGCAGTATTGAGTGTGAGATCAGAAAAAATTGCCGGTTATGATATGTACACCCTCATCGTTGGTGTGTTTTTTGATGTTAAAGCATCAAATTGGCCGATTTTTTCCCACGTGCAATTTTTTATTGAAAACTAAACATTTTGACAGATTTGCCTGTGTGGTTGGGTTTGAACACTTATAATAAACTGCACAAAAAGTGAACAGTTTAGTTTTCAATCTATCCGTGCAGACTTCGGGCTAGAAGCAATGCAGCTTGCCAAGAAGTACATCTAGACCATGCAAAGATCTCGGTGTTCAAGACACACCTGCAATTCGCCAAGAAATGCAAGGAAACCAAGGTTATACCCCAGTCTACGACTACGACGCCGGTCCCCACACCGGAAGGACGAAGCATCATCAAGGCAGAACAGCACCTAGTGACGGCACGAATACATGAGTACCGTAGCGTGATTAGGAAGAAAGAAATCGACGCCTTCTTCGCCCGCCGACAACTCGAGCACAAGATGCCATACCTAGTGACGTCTATCGAGGCATTTGCCAAAGAAACCGCATCATCAGAAGCCGACAAACACCGCACCAAGCAGACAGAGAAGTTGTCGAAACTTCAACGCGGGCCCGAGCAACCCCCCCCCCCCCCCCCCCCCCCCCGGAACACGCTGACCTGGTCGCCAACTTCTCCTCCAGGAAGCTCACATACGCCGAAACGTCAATCCTAGCAAAGGGACACAAATTCAACCTCCAGGTGAACAGACCCCCTTTCCAGCAATCGTATCTGCGCTTGAAGTCGGTATCCGGCAACTGGAACCTGGTGCACGAGAAGAGGTCAGGCTCAAAACAATAGGTGTACTTAATTCAGTGAAAGCACACCGAAAAGAATCAAACCTAACACCGGAAGAAAGGCAAGCCTTGCAAGACGTCAAGACAGATACCAACTTACTGATCCTCCCAGCGGACAAGGGCAACACAACAGTCTACCTGGACAGACGGGACTACGAAGAGAAAATATCCACCTTAGTCAGCAGTCAAGAATATGCAAAATTGAAGAAGGACCCTACAACCACTACCCAAGCAAGGCTAAACAAAACATTGAAAGAAGTATTGCAGTAACACCCCACGATCCGAAACCTCTACCTCCAGTTATTGAGCACCAACGGATCAGCTCCAGCATTCTACGGCCTGCCCAAAGTCCACAAACCGGGGATCCCTTTGCGCCAATTGTCGACTTCTGGTGTTCCCCTCTTTGCTCGTTGTGAGAATACCTTCACAAACTCATATCCCGAATCGCAGGAGAAACAGCGACCCATATCCGTCCTTCCAGTCATTTCATCGAACGGGTGTCTCAAGCCACCTTTGAGGCCGACGAATGCCTTGTCTCCTTCGACGTGGTGTTCCTTTTCACAAATATCCCCGTGAAGCTTGCGGTGACCGCTACCCGAGACGCCCTACAACGCGACGACACACTCAGCGCACGAACCCCGCTGAGTGTAAATGATGTGTGCCGCCTCCTGTAGTTGTGCCTATCAAACACATACTTCTCGTCAAACGGGGAATTTTACCGACAAGTAAAAGGAACACCAATGGGAGCATCCATGTCTGTCGTCATGGCTAATTTAACCAAGGAACACATCGAACAACGAGCCCTCAACTCATTCCACCCGAAACCAAAGATTTTCCTCAGGTATGTCAACGACTGCTTCGCCTTCATCAAAGGATCGGAGACTCGAAATTTTCTTCATCATTTAAACTCCGTAGAACCTGACATTCAGTTCACGGTGGAGGTGGAACAAGAAAACGCCCTGCCGTTTTTGGACATCCTCGTGTCCCAAACCACAATAAACTTCAATTCTCCGTATACCGCAAACCAACCCACTCAGGCCGGTATCTCATCTTCTCTTCGAACCACCCGAAAATCCATATAGCATCAGCGGTGAAGACGCTGTTCAGAAAAGTTGAGACACACTGCAGCACAGAACTTTACAGAAAAAAAGAACAACGCACGATATTCAAAGAACTAATCATGAACGGCTACCCAAAAGACTTTATTCAAAAAACCATTCTACGTCAAAAACACAACATTCGTCAAGAAATCAATGCACTAAGACCAACGCCACCACCAAAATACGTCACTTTACCTTATGTCGGAGGTGTCAGCGAGACCATCGCCCGAATCCTAAAAAAATCGGGTCTCCAGGTTGCGCACAAGCCCACAAAGACTGTTGCGCTTTGCCTACCTGTTCCCAAAGACAGTCCGCCGAGAGAAAGAGCCCAAGGCATTGTCTACCAAATTCCATGCGCCGACTGCGACGCAAGCTACATCGGCGAAACCAAAAATTTCAAACAAACAAGTCGGCAACATAAGAACGACGTCCGCAAATTCGCAAGAGAGCGCAATCCAGTAGCCCAACATTCCGAGGATTCCGACCATAGAATCAACTTTGAAGAAACCCGTATCCTTGCAACCGAAACAAATTACCACATGAGGCTCCTTCTGGAATCCTGGCATATCCAAACCACCCCGAACAATATCAACCGCACAAAAGGAAACCTGCCCCCAGTATATGCCCAGGGACTTCGCGCTTCAACGCAACGAAAAAAAGTCGCCATTCAGCACCTCCCTGCAGTGCGCCAGCGTGACTAACAGCCTAAACCCCCCTCCCCCGTGCCATTAGCGACACAGATGTTCTTTTCACCCCCCCCCCCCCCCCCCTCCATACTTAAAAGACGCTAGCTACTGCCCTCAGTCACCCCTGATGAAGGAGTCGAGTCGGCTTCGAAACGTTGGGTTAAAGTTAAAATTTTGGTTGGAGATGTGCAGTTTATTATAAATATTTTATTGGTGTTAGATGCGGGTTTCACTACAGACGTTCAAAAAAACGAAGCCATCAGACAGTGTGATCCGACAGAAGCGAAACACGTTTACTGAAAAGTATTTCCTAGTTCCGATCTTTATATTTCCAGGTGTGCTGCAGGAAAAAGCGTTTTCAAGGTCACCATGAAGAATTGAGATGCGGGTTTGCTGCCGCGTAAATGTAAGGAGAGGGACCAACACGGGCTACCGAATCAGGAAACGGGTTACTATAACACGCTAACGCAAGCCGTACCATTAACCTGGCCTCAATGTCTGAACTTCGGTCAAGGTTTGTTGGGGCACCGTTCAAAACAATGAGTACAGCGACTCACTTTACAGAAAAGTGTCGCTACGAGCTAGTGAACATTCGACCTTATGGCGCTGAAGTAATTTCTTTAGTAAATTACAAACGAAGACCTGATATAGCCTTACACGTAGTACAGTCGTAAATGAATGCTTGAGCGCGCAAGAAAATCTCGGCTGCGCTATCTTTAATGTGTTTTTTTTTCTCATTACGTTGCAACCGAGATGTACGGCTGCTCTTACAGGAATTTCACGCGTGATATACCTCTCGGTGTGCGCCACTGCTACTGTTACAGTATGTTGTAACAAAAACTCCCACATTCAACCCAATAGCTAAGCAACATGCCATGAAATATATCAGCTGACCACGTGGCTGGGATGATATTCACGGTTGCAAGCAAAACCAGCTTGCCGCAGGCCTCTCGTGATTTAAGATGCTAAGACCTAGAGTGAAAACTGCGTCGTAACTTTTTTTTCGACCTTTTTGTGCGTAGAAATTCGAGTACGAATCGCAGTTCAAATCTTTATTACGGTTCATTCTGGAGCGGTGTGCAGCACAATCTCAAGCACAGAGCTAAGTATTAAATTTCAAAAACTAACCACATGGTTAGAGCAATGGTCATTGAAAAAGCGGTTTACGTATCTTACTTGCACTGTTCTGAGTGCGGTGAGGTGTTTTGAAGCTATGATTGCGATATCGTTAAAACGAACATCGTGGAAATAATCCGGCGCCGTCCACCATCGTCAGTCACGAAAAACGCTGATTGGTCGACAGTCGGTGTGACGCCATGAGCCTCGATGTCCTGACAGAGTTGGCAGGTGCGCTGTTCACGTGATAGGGACGAATGCGGTTGGGGGTTCGGCGGCAGTTGGCCGCAGCGTTTGGTTGTGCGAACACGTGTCTACAGAGCTTCCAGCATCAGGATGTATAGGAGCCTACCACAATAGAATATCCCTCCCAAGCGGATAGGGCTACCATGGAAGTGTGTCCTGAATATGGCATGTGGGCGGCTGCACAGACTCAATGCATGCGGGGAACAGCAGTGACGGTTGAGGGTAAGAGCGCAGAGCAGACTTGAAGCTTTATTGCTATCACCTTCTCAACACGCAATTTACTTAAGCGTCCTCTATATTTTAATGTTATGTTGCCATGTATATTTTAATTGATGAAATATGGGATTGCGACCAGCCAGCTCGGCAGTAGTCTGCGCACACACACACATACACTTCGTCCTTATCGACTTCAAGGCGATGCCACCAGCAGAGCTCGAGCAATGCATGTGGGACTGCCCCCTTTAGAACAAGAACCGTTCCGCTTCTAAGCTAAATCAAGATGAAATAAAGCGTGGCGAAAGAATACAAATGAGGCACAAAACTTAGACAGCGCAGAGCCGAACGCATAAACACTGCATTTAACGTGGGTGGTTAGGTTTCAGTCTGCGAACGTGCACATTAGGAGACTCAGTAGCACGGCTTAGAGGGGACTGCCCCTTCAGGAAGCTCTAGGTAATCCACTGCACTAACTCGGCGGAGCGCCCTGCAGGGGCAAAACATGCTGAGCGTCATGTCAACTTGTGAATGTCAAATGTATCCGGTAACCTTGGCATGTGTACATATGTAAATAAAATTTTTTCTAATCATTCAAAGATGTTTTGGCACTCTAATTGGCTCGCCTTACATGCTGAGCGTCATGTCAACTTGTGAATGTCAAATGTATCCGGTAACCTTGGCATGTGTACATATGTAAATAAAATTTCTTCTAATCACTAGCGATTCAAGAGTTTTTCGAATCAACATCTCTTACGGATAGCGCTTCAAACTCAGACGTGGTCACCTCGACGAAATTCGACGTCCCTGTTACGAAGCTTGTATCGCCGTGCCTCTCGGCTCTGCTGCTGACGAATGCGAAGCCTTTCCAGCCGGCGAGTTTCTTCGGCAAGCTACAAAACTTGTTCTGCATCCGAGAGAGAGGCGAGTGTTAACATCCGGTTGAAGCATCACATCTGACACAGCCTACCGTCAGTTCAAGTCCATGAACAATGCGGAGAGGCTTGTGGCCGGTAGTCTCCTGTACGGTGGTATTATACGCAAACGTGACGTAAAGCAGGACAGCAGGCGAGTGCTCATCGTCGACGTCTACGCATATTGAGAGCATATCGGTCAGTGTTTTGTGTATGCGTACCGTCAGTATATTCGTCTGGGGATGAAAGGCGGTCGTCCTGCGGTGAATGGTGCAATTGAGCAATATTATTTTCTGCACTAGCTGCACATTAGATGCGGTGCCATGATTCTTGTTAACACGGCTGGAGGGGCCTTGGCGAAACATGATTTTAGATATATAATAGTATGTCGTTAAATATAAATATATGTATATTTTTGCTCTCCGCAGTGCAGTCCGGTGAGTAGACAGGTTGCAAAAATGGTGGCTAAACAAAACTTTATTTGGGCTAACTTGCTCCCACAATACACTGAATGTCTCGGCGGCGGCGTAGCAACAAGCTTGCTCGGCTGTCCCGAACAGAATGCCCGCCGCTGTCGGCCGTGCTCAATGTAAAGCTGGTAGCGAATTTTCGAGATAAAGCGTGCAATGTTACTACAACATTCTGGAGCAATAGAGAATAAGCTCTGCCTGGATGCGATCAATCTAGATAAATCTGATCACGTCTTGCATCGCAAACAATGAGATACAGCGGCGTGTCGGCAGCTTTGAAGGATGAACAAACACTGCAAAGATTCGCGGCATTACTTCCTTCTCAAAGAAGCATCGACCCGATGAATTAAAACAAAAAAGGCGACTAGCAATAAATAAAACTTATCGTATGAAAATAAACACTGTGTGGAAACACAGCGTCCTTCAGCGTGCATATTGTGGCTTTAGACGGACGACGTGGACAAATTCCGGTCGTAAGCGGCGTCACTGGGATGCAGTCATTGTGTCAGGGATTGCTTCATAATCCAGTTCACCTAGCCGACGAGGAACCTTGTACGGGCCGAAATAGCGGCGCAAAAGCTTTTCACTCAATCCACGGCGGCGAATGGGCGCCTAAACCCAGACTTGGTCTCCTGGCTTGTTTTCCGCGTTGCGTCTTCGTAGGTTGAAGCGTCTGGCGTCGGACCGCTGCTGACCTTTGATCCGTAATCGGACAAGTCTTCGAGCTTCTTCTGCGTGTTGAAGTTAGGCGGCGACGTTGACGTTCTCATCTTCGGTAGCGTTTGGCAGCATAGCGTCAAGCGCGGTCCTGGCCCCCCTGCCATGGACAAGCCTAAGAGGTGTCATCTTGGTGGTCTCCTGCACTGCGATGTTTTAGGCGAAGACGACGTAAAGCAGGATGGCGTCCAAGGTCTTGTGTTCGTCATGACATACATGGCGAGCATATCGGCGAAGGTTTTGCTCAGGCGCTCGGTAAGTCCGTTGGTCTGCGGATGGTATGATGTAGTCCTCCGGTGGCTGGTTTGGCTGTAACGCATGATGGCTTGCGTTAGTTACGCCTTGAATGCTGTACCCCTGTCCGTGATGAGCACATCGGAGGCGCAATGTCGCAGAAGAATGCACTCCACGAAAAATGTGGCGACTTCTGCTGCTGTTCAGTTCGGTAGGGCTTTTGCCTCGGCGTAGCGGGTCAGGTAGTCGGTCGCTACGATGATCCACTTATTTCCAGACGTTGACATTGGGAAAAGGCCAATAAAGACCATGCCGATCTGATGAAAGGGCCTTGAGGGGGGTTCAGTAGGGTTCATAAATCCTGCTGGTTGGGTTGGAGGGATCTTTCGTCGCTGAGAATCTCGGCAGGGTTTCGCATAATATACATCGGTAGATAGTCGTGGCCAGTAATACATGTCTTGAATGCGGCGGACGGTGCGAGAAACCACGAGATGTCCAGCTGTCGGCTGGTCGTATGAAGCCTGTAGAACTTCTTCGCGGAGACAAGCAGGTACAACAAGGAGGTAGGCTGCTCTGATCGCTGCGAAGTTCTTCATGAGGACATCATTCTGTACACAGAAGGAAGACAGTCCTCGCTTGAATGAGACGGGGGGGGGGGGGGTGAAGAATCATTGCCTTCTAAGTACGCGATGAGGCGTTTTAGGTAGGGGGTCTGAACTTTTGCTGTTTTGCAAAAGAGCTGGGGCTGATGGGTCACAGGAGGATGTCCTCATGGTCGTCCGGCGGCGGTGCATGTGCAGTGGCTCGTGAGAGGCAATCGGCGTCAAAGTGCTTGCGTACGGACTGCTTGCGTCGGCATGAATTTCATTATTGGCGTTTTCATCAAAATGAGCGAGGTTTGGTGGGGACTGTAAATGGCGCTGAAGTTCATTCTAGGATTCTCCTTGCGACGCTTCCAACCTAAAGGCACGTCTGCCTTCGTCACTTGGGTCAGGGGCTCGGCGATGTGCGAAAAGCTCTTCACAAATCGCCATTAATATGCGCACTGCTTTCTTATCGGCCGGCGGGGGGGGGGGGATTGTGCAATAGCAGCTGTTTTCTGCGGGTCTGGGCGTACTCCCTTCTTGCTAACCATGTGGCCTAGAAACAGCAGCTCTTCATAGGCAATGTGGCACTTCTCTGATTTCAAGGCTAGGCCTGACGACTTGATGGCGTCTAGTACTGTTCGAATTCTTTTGAGGTGCTTTTCAAATTTGGAGGCGAAGACAACGACGTCATCTTAAGATAGCATACAAATTTTCCACTTCAGGCCTGCCAGCACTGTATCCATTACTCGGTGAAACGTCGCTGGTGCGGAACACAGCTCAAACAGCATCACCTTGAACTCGATGAGGCCATCGGGAGTGATGATTGCGGTCTTCTCGCGATCTCCTTCATCGGCCTCAACTTGTAAGTAGCCTCTCTTGAGGTCCATCGATGAGAACTACTTGACGTTGCAGAGCCGATCCAGTGTGTCGTTTATGCGGAGGAGGGGGTAGAAGTCCTTCTTTGCTATGTTGTTTAAGCGGCGGTGATCAACGCAGAACTGAAGTGTGCCGTCTTTCTTTCTCACTATGACAGCCGGTGCCGCCCACGGGCTGTTTGAAGGCTGGATGATCTTTTCGTGAAGCATTTCTTCCACTTGATCGCGGATGGCTTGTCGATCTCGTGGTGACACAAGGTAGGTGCTTTGATGGAGAGGTCGGGAGTGCTGGTGGTCGGTTACAATGCGATGCTCGGCAATTGGCGTTTGTCGGGCCTTCGGCGATGACGAAAACACTCGCAGTAGCTTCGAAGCAGATTGCGGATCCGGTATTGTCTGTTCCTGGGCAGGGCTGGGTTGATGTCGAAAGAGGGCGAGTTCTCTTAAACCGTCGAATCTCCTGCGGATGGGTCGGAGAGGGCGAGTGAGTCTCGTACGTCGGATATTTCTTCGATGAAAGCCATCGTCGTTCCTCTGTTAATGGGTATTCTTCGCTGAAGTTAGTCAGCAGTACTTCGCTCTGGTCATTGCGAAAATGTGCGATACCTCTTGAGATGTTGATTCCTAGGTCTAGAAACCACTGCATGTTCCCCTCGATGATGGGTTCAGCGTTAATGGCTCTCTTGGCGACTACGGCCAGGTTAACGCTTTTACGGATTGGGACGCTCACTTCTCATTCCGGGACACTCAGGAAAACGTGATTTGCCGGAGTTCTAATCGAAGCGATGGCCTCGTCTGTCGAAAGCGTGATCTGCTGGGATCGCAGGTCGGTGATTGTGTGATGCTCGTTAAGGAACTCCATGCCCAATATCACTTCGCGCCAACATTGCCGTAGCACAACGAAGGTCGCAGGATAGGTGTGTCATTTGACAGTCACTCGCGCTGTGCATCGTCCTGATGGCGTAATGAGGTGGCCTCCTGCGGTGCGAGTTTGTGGGATGTCCCAAGCCGTCGTGACTTTCCTCTGCTGCGCAGCGAACGTTCCATTCATCACCGAGTAATCGGCTCGCGTGTCGACTGGAGCGGTAACTTTCCGGCCGTTGATAGCTACTTCTAATTCGGGCATCCTGAATTTTGCTTTGCACGTCGTCCTGGGCGTCGGGTCGTGGCTTCAACGGGTGTGGGGATCGTGGGCAGAACGTGTCGTTGAAGATTTTCTCGGTAGCGTCGTCGTTTTGAAGGCGGTTCGCGTCGTTGCGGAGGTTGTCATTGTATGCGTCGTCGGCGTGTTCGTACGGCATGGTCGTTGGAGGATCTTCTGTGTTTCGCTCGTGAGCAACATCACCTCCAGAGGTTGCTGCCTTCAGTTTCCCCTCAGGGGCTGGGAGACCTTCCTCGTACCGCGGCTGCGTAGCTGCGGCGTGGCGACGCAAAGAGCGAGGTTGACGGCGATGGTGAGCGCGAAAGGCGGTTCCGCGAGTACTCCCCTCGAAGCAGGTACTCGTCGATTTCTTGCAGACGTTGGCCGAAGCGTGGTCGTGGTGCGTCAATGGCAAATCCGCGAAAGCAGATACGTTGGTGCGGGCAATGACAAAGAATATGGCCGGCCTCACCGCAATGGAAACACAACGGCGGGTTGCCGGAAGTCCTCCGGCGTCGCATTTCCTGGGGCTTGAGTGTCGTTCGTAGGTTAGGCGGGAGGGGCAGGGAAGCGGCGGTCTGGAACAAGTGGCTCATCTCGGAGAGGACGTACGGGGTGTCGTTCGGGATTCGGAGTGCGTACTGCAGCGGCGTAGCTCATGGCCTGTGGTTCTGTGGCTGCCGGGGCGCCAAGTGCCTGTTGCACTTGTTCCCCTCTTGCACTTGTTCCCGCAGGGCATAGATGAGAGTCGCTGCTTGAGGCCGTGCGGAGGATGGCAGAAATCGACGTAGCTCCTCGCGGACGATTTCGCAGATAACTTCCGCAAGTTGTCGCTGGTGATGGTTGTGTCTGGCGGATTGCACAGACAGAGGAAGGGCGATTGTACTGCCGAGCCCCGACGTCAAGGGCCTTCTCGATCGTGCAGGCTTCTTGCATGAACTTCTCGACTGTTTTGGCGGCTGGTGGACGAGGCTGGCAAAGAGTTGTTCTATTACGCCGCGCAGTAAAATCTGTACTTTCTTTTTCTTGGTCATCTGGGGGCCGGCGCGATGAAAGAGGCTTTTCATCTCTTCGACGTAACCGCGTACGGTTCGTTCGGAAGCCGGATTCCGGACCAGAGGAGCCTTTCGGCTCTTTCTCTCCTCAAGGCACAGGTGAATGCCCTCGAATGTTTCTAGCTACTATGTTATTACGGAAGACTCGTGGTTTTCATACCACGTGCCTGCTGAGCCCTCCAGTGCGAAAAAACGTCCCCATTTTTGCGGCATCATCCCACTTGTTGATTGATGTCACGCGTTCGAATTGGTGCAACCATTCTTCGATGTCTTCGCCATGGGACCCACTGAAAGCTGGCGGCACCCGCGGCTGTTGCAGTATGATACGTGTCAACAATTTTAGCGAGGTTGTGGTGCTTGTAGCAGCGTCTTATCGTTGTCGGGTGTTTTTTCCGGCAGGGTACCGAACTCAGGCTTATCTCCCTGAAGACGTCTGCTGGCTCGGTTAACTGCTGGATCGCCCTCCGGCGTGAAGCGCATAGGGCTGACGTCACGACTTGAAGGGGGCGACCGGAACATCGAAGGCTACCCAGTCCCTCCACCAGATGTGACGAAGTGCTGGCTGCAGTCCGGAGAGCAGAAAGGCTGCGAAAATGGTCTCTGAACAAAAGTCTGTATTTGGGCTGACTTCCGCCCACAATGAACCGAATGACTCGGCGGCAGCGTAGTAACAAAGATGCTTAACGAACAGAATGCCCGCCGCTGTCGGCCGTCCTCAATTTAAAGCTGATAGCGAACTTTCCAGATAAAGCGTGCAAATTTACTAGAGCATTCCAGAACCACGTAGAATCAGGTCTGCCTGGCTGCGATTAATTGAGATAAATCTGGTCGCGTATGGGATCCCTAGCAATGCGATAAAGCTGAGTGCGCCAGCTTTGAAGAACAAACAATGCAAATATATATATATATATATATATATATATATATATATATATATATATATATATATATATATATATATATATATATATATATATATATATATATATATATATATATATATATATATATATATACAGGCTTTACAGCGCGCTATCATGGGGGCTGCCATCCTTGATCACGTCATCACGCCGCCATTACACGCCCTCTGACTGCCCGTTGTAAACAAGGAAGCGCAAAATACCGGACGACGGACGATGCACCAGGCAGTAAAGAAAGTGTTTCTCATGACAACAACCATGACCCAGAGCCCAAGTTGCCTTTGCGCCTAGAAATTGTTTCAAGATATGACGGAGATTTCTAAAGATTGGACGACAAAGGTACTGCTGTAAACATAGCTGTAAAGCACTGTAAAAACAGGAACACGGTATTCTCTGGTACGCAGAGGATGCGGTGCCGTATTGATCTCTTAAAAAGCATTAAAATATATAACGAAACAGAACTGTCACCTGCATGCTATAGGAGATGAACAGGAAGCAAAAGTGGATTTCGCTGCTGGTTTCTCTTCATCATTGTGGCCAGCCCCCATCGTGTGTACGCCCCGTTCTCCAAAAAATAGAACAAAATATATTTTCGCCCTGTTTCCGGTGCCGTGTGACAATATCTAGTACTCGAGTACAGTGCCTTAGCGTGAGTACATAGTATGAAATTGCCTTTTACTTCTTTGCACGTGAATCACGTTTTCACTGAATCTTTTAAAGACCATTCGGCATGTGCCGAAGAGCAGTGTCGTTTCAGATTTGTAGGTTTGAGTCCCAGTATTACTATTACTAAGAAGAAAGATGCGAAAAATTTAACATCATCATCATCATCATTAATGTGACTATGTCCACTGCAGGAAAAAGGCCTGTCCCATGTCTCTGTAATTATCGAGTCATATGCCAGCTTTGGCCACCGTATCACCGCAGACTTTTTATTCTCATCCGCCCGCCTAACTTTTTTTAGCTCCTGTTCGCTTGCCTTCTCTTCGAATCCACTGCGTTACCCTTAAGGAACAATGCTTTCTTGCCTTCGCAGTACATGCCCTGCCCAAGCCCATTTCTTTCTCTTGATTTCGTCTAGGATGTCCTTAACCCATGTTTGTTCCCTCACCCACTCTGCCCGCTTCTGGTCTTTTAAAGTTGAACATATCATTTTATTTCCTTAACTCGCTCTACTCTCCTTGATTTAAGCTCGAACCTTTTCGTTTGCCTCTAAGTTTATGCCCCGTAGGTGTGTACCGGTAAGTAAGAGCTCTTTTATGCTTTTCTCTTGATGGATACTGGTAAACTGGCATTCATGACCACAGATGACCTGCCATACGCACCCCATTCTTATTCTTATAATTATTTCCCTGTCATGATCCGGATCATCGGTCACTACCAGCCCTAAGTAGACGTACTGACTTACCACACGAGAACCTGACTACCAACTGAGAACAGATCTTCATTTACATTAGATATGTTTTTTGCGTGTTAATTTCTAGACCCACCGTTCTGCTCTGCTTGTCTAACTCATTGATCATACCTTGCAGTCCATCTCCAGAGTGACTTGGTAAGGAAATGTCATGAGGGAATTGTATATTACTTAGGTATTCTTCATTACCTATTATCTGTAACTGTTCCAATCAAGGCCTCGTAATACCTTCTGTAAACAGGTGGTGAATAGCATTAGCGAGATCGTGTCTCTCTGCTTGACACCTTTCGTTATTTGAATTTTGTTGCTGACTTTTTGGAGGACTATAATAGCTGTGCAGTCGCAGATATATTCAAGTATTTTCGCATAAGACTGTTCTACACCCTGATTCCGCAATGCCGGCATGACTGCTGAGGTTTCCACTGAGTTAAATGCTTTTTCGTAATCACTGAAGGCTATGTACTGCAGTTGGTTATATTCTGCTCATTCTAAATTACCTGATTGATAGTGTGAACCTGGTCTATTGTCGAGAATTTTTTAAAAAAGCCTGCCTGATCATTTGGTTCATTGAAGTCTAAGTTTGTCCTGACTCCATTAACGAGCATCTTAGTAAAATGCTTATAGGCAAAGGAGACTAAGCTGATCGGTTTCTAATTTTTCAAGTAATTGACGACTCCTTTGATAAACATTACACCTTGCCAGAACATCAAGAGAAAACGCTTACCTGCTCCAGCTACGTTGAATTGAGCTTTGTTTCCTTCTAAAATTCCTGAAGGGCGCTTTGGTCGCGGAAAGTTTTTATACGCGAACCGAAACCGCGTGCAACATTTTACAAGAAGTGGAGGTAATATAATTGCAAAAAAAGATTTTAAAAGGTGTACAATGCCCCAGGATTTCTGATAACCATTAGCAGGCAAGCAAACGATTGCTTTTCTGTTCTAGGATTTTAACGTTGCCTAACTTTCCATATCCATATTCATACGAAGGACATCTTATGTTTCTCCAATGTTCGCTGTTCCTTCGCTGTCGTCTTTAAGTAGCGCAATGTTTGACCGATTTCCGCAAAAGCGCATGTTAAGCCTACGCGTTCGGATGAATGGCCTAGACTAAGACTGAATGCAGTAAATCTACTGCGAACAATTTTACGGAGCCTTAACTATATCTTTAAATTGCATATTCACCCTCTAAGAACTGTCAGCAAATGCACGAGTCATATATATTTGCCCCGCTAGTTTCGGCCATTTATGGGCAGTTACCCAGTTCTTGCTGCTACACGTAGTCCTCGTCGTCTTAATGTAGGATCTAATAGAAGTTTTTGCATTCTACAAAATCAATCACCTTGTTCTTTGTTCATTACTTCTGTTGTTTATAAATATCGAGAGAGTTTAATAAGGTAATGAATCTCCGTCGCGTCGATGAATCCTGCGAACCATGCTGACTAAAAGATAAATTCTTAGCTGAAAATTGACTGAAAGCGAGAATTGTCGTTTTAGGAACAGTTCGCACATTTTCGCCCAGTTTTGTTTCAGTTGTGATCGTAGGTTGCTAATGATTTTGTTGAACACAATGAAGGATTGTTACGAGCACAGTTGTTCTGCGTAGAGTCAGCGAAAAAATGCAAAGTTGACGTTCCTAATTTATGTAATATTTTTGTATGTTTCGACCCTGTAATAAAAACAACTACATCTGATATTGGTTTCGCGGAAAACAATTTTTTGAAAGGAAAATGTTTTTATCATGAACAGGCGGAAGGCCACGCTTACGTGATTTGCTGAAGGTTAAATTTGGATAACCATAAATAAAATTCAGTGTGCATCTGAATAATTTTAGAGTTAATTTGTCAATGGTTTAATGGGCGCCTTCTAATTCTTATTTTTGAAATTTTTAGTTCCTTTAAAAAAACTTGCGAATCTTAGTAAAACGAGAATTGTTTTGTCCGCTTTGAAGACCTTACTCAAGGACGGCATGCGCGAAAGCTGCCATAACTTTAAAGAGTGCGCTACACAAACACATTACTGTGTTGTAGTAGGTCTTGTTTACATGGTTTACTGATATCGAGATGGCGTCCTCAAAAATTAAATGAAATTCTGGCGACAATAAAATTCCACGCATTTTTAAATATTTTCTACATATTCTGCAGTATATCACTGTTCAGATGCGTCAACAACATGTTGCGACACATTGACGCTGCAGCTCTTAAAGCCACTCTAATGAGACCATTTCGCAAGGCTCCGAGCACCAACCGGCTCTAAGGCTACTCTTTTTCTGCGCTTTGTATGGAATGCGGGAAGTACTATATAAAATCTACCTTGGCTAGGTATCAAGAAAAGAGAAGTAAAAATTATCCATAAGCAACAGCAATGAAGACAACTTGGAAGAGACGTATTCCATATCGACTTTGCTGAAAGGTGTATTAACGGAAAAGCAAAATATTGTGTGTGGTTTTACTTTATGAATGTGATACCCGGGCCACTGAAATACATTTCAGCGGATTCATTGCAGGAGGTTAGACATCCGTTCAAATGTTTAAAAAAAACTTGAAAACCAGAGTGTGAGTACCGGCGCATTTTCGTTAGAAAGTGTTTTTTTTCTTTCCAGACAGGCGAACCTCAGATGAACGAGAATATCACGTCACATGCCAACCGACGGAAGCAGGCAATCAGCGTCACTGGACAAAGGCTTCAACAGCGATGGACCAAATCCAAGAGTTCACTGAGAGCGTACCTGTGTATGTGCTGCGAAAAAGTCTCCAAATGTTGAGCCAGCGTTTTCTTTGCGATATTGTTCTTTATATTATATATATATGCTCGCTGGCAGTCAAATGTTATATGTCACCTGTTAGTTCGCTGGTGGCTAAGACAGGAAATTTATCGAGTAATTGCTGACCTCAGGCAAAAATATAAGACTGTACAACCGAAGGACACTCAAGGAGACTTCTAAACGCAGTCTTGATAATAGGCACGACTTGTTTCATACGTTTTTGTATTGATAGACGAGGAAATCATTTATTGAAGTTTGCAGAAAGTTGGCGCCTATAAGCATGCATTCACCGTGTCTGAAGTGTTTAATCAATGTGCTTTAGATAAATAGATTTATTCAATTTTTTTTCAAATGCAGTTTCTTTTTGTTTTCAAACTTGATGGGAACATATAGCGCACTCCAGTTACCAGCCACACTATTGCCGCTGCTTTTTTTAGACATAAGCTTTTCTTTCAGCACAATTCGGTCTCTATCACACCCATTAATTATACACATTCGTCTGTTGAGAGGTATCTCAATTGGAAACTTAAGTCAGAACTGCATCTTCGTCGCTTACCATTTTCTTCAAGAGATAGTGCACGAATCTCCAGTGAGCACGTGAGCAAACTCTCGAGTGGATGGCGAGTTCTTTGGGAAGAATGTTTATAGTTCTTGTATCAGTCAGCTTGCTGCGTTTGTCAAAACTCTTTCCCGGGAACAGTCGTCATAACCACGCTTTTTGAACCCTTCTCCGGAGTTTATTAGGCGGGCCTCAGCGCTTCTTCAGGAGCGGGTCCGCAGAAACAACCAAATGGCTTCCCTCTCATGTCTGAACCGCGTCGAGCCGTTTGCAGATTATCTCAAGCGAGCTTATCCGGGAGAGGCAATTCGGTGGTCGTATTGCGGGCGAGAATTTGCGTATCGTCGCTTGTTCCTTAGAGACTGGAACATACGAACTCTGGTTGTAGTCGTTGCCTCATCGAGGAATCACGCTTAGTCCATCCAGAAATTTATAAGAGACCGTGAGATTGTGTATTTAACTGAATGGATAATATTCCATGACCGGAGCTGGCTGCTGCAGCCTGGTGAGCTCGCAGCATTCCGCACCAGCTTATCGCTGTGCGGCGGCAGGCCGCTTTTCTGGAGCTCACCAACCTCACAAAGAAGCCGGCTGGCAGTTCTTGGTGTCTCCATTTTATCTCGACTGTGCTCACTCTCCAGCATGACAGGGATAGCACGCTTTACGCTGCCACTTGACGGTAAAGAGATTGCGTTTGCCTATCATGGTGACAAATGCGACAGAGGCGCTTCAAGAACGGCATGCAATTTCCACGTTGTACGAAGAAATATACTGTGCGCTTCGTGCTCAGAACGCCAGGCTAATATTTCACAAATATCAGCACCTCTTTCAAGCGCACATCGCTATACTGTGCGGTTGGGCTGATGTGGTAGTGTCGCCAGAAATAGAGTATTCATATCGGTTAGTCTGTTTTCACATTCCACCAATTCTGGTGTATAGGACAGAAAAGTTTTACACATGGAAGGGTTCTTACTGCTCCGATATTTCGTTGTTGGATCTCCTGACACATTTATGTTGGGTATTTCTGATAATCTTGGCTTTTATCTTTGCTTGTCGTTGTGAGTGGAAAGGCCTTAAAATTCGGACAACGTTATCCGTACTCTGCTTCGGCGCTGTTCCTTATAGCGTCGTTTTTTTCCGCCCCTCTTCCGTTGAAGTGCGGAGGGCGAAGACAACTGCGGACTCCTGTTCAAGGATGGTCGTATCTAAAGGTGTTCTTGCTGATTTGGATGATCACGATAATGCCTCAGTCGGTCTATATTAGGGGAGAACTCACCTCGCGGCTAAGCATCATTCGGCCGCCGAATTTTACGGACACTCTAGAAGAGCTGGTGGAAAAACTAGACCGTCAAGATATAACCCCCTGTTTCCAATCGGCTCGAACCTTTAACTCGGCTGCTAAAGCCGCGCAAAATGTCTTTTCTGACATCCTGATTACGAAGCTGCACAACGCCTTCGTCAACAGTAAGGAGGGCGTCAAGCTTATTTTTGATCTTGACAGCGTGGAAGACTGTTTCCAATGCGCACGGCGGTCAGGTTTCACCTGCTTTGTGCTCGAATTAAATGAATGCATGCGCGCACACTACCGTCGCGAGTTCCTCGAATCACGCAACCGTATCAGAATGCAATTCAAGACACCTTATGCGAGGAAAGATTACGCACATGCACGAGTGTACAGCAATCTCTTACGCCAATTGCTTGAGACTGGGCTGTTACCACGTTACAGAGATTGGAAAATGTGTAAACTGGATAGCGCAGTAACTGAAAGCAGGGCTGAGGAGGACGCAAAAGGTCATTTTAAAAACTTTCATGACCTTTCAACAGTTTTTATTTGCTTTATCAGTTTGTTATTCCTATCATTTGCTATGATGTTCCTTGAACTGATGCTTGGCAAACGCGACGCCAGTGATCCCTTAGCCTAAGGCTTCAAATTGCAGCGACTTTGGCTTGTCAGTGGTTCCCAATGTCAATGGAATTCACTTTGACCACCTAGCGCAAGAGCTCTGTTGGTTCAGAATCCCTTAATCTAAGAGACTTTTTCTTGACGCACACGTAGCGTTCGTGTGGACGGTGGTTTGGCAGCAGCACTTCTCGATGTCACACGCACATGAAAACTTTTATATCCACGCACGAAAGCAAGGAGAGAAGGACAGAGAGCCCGCGAGAGTAAATACAATACCTTTTGCCGCCAAATATATATACGTCCATTTATCATTTTATTACTGGAATTCACTTGGGACAAGTTGAGGAGAGTTTAAGCGCGCTGTTCAGCACGTAACCTAACACCGAGCCTCCGCTACGATTTGTGTAAGCAATGCTATGAGAGAGCCGCTACACGTGTTCATCGCCTTTAGCGAAAATATGGCGTTTGCATTAGTCGCACCGTGCATTTGTTCCTGCAACGTGAAATGACCTTCATCGTATGTCCGACAATTTCCTTTCTGGCAGGCTTTATCAACGACGCTCCGTTAAAATGTAATAATCGTTGAGAGCCGCCCTATACGTACTTGATAAGATCTCTGTGTAGATTCGGACAACTGGCGTCGATTTGGGGTGCTGCAAAATTTGAAAATGGCAGGCGTTAAGAAATAATCCTTCTCTAAGAAAAAACAGTAGGCTACTTATACAATTGCCAAACGTTTATTTACTGACTGATTGTGAATTCCGCTGTGTTGGAGCATCACATCGTAGTGTTGCTACGCAGATTTGCTCCAAAAACGTAGCACTGACACCATGCGTATTTTCAGGAGCACAACCATGACATGCAGCATGTATAAAGAAGGTGCTCGAAAATATTTGACGCATTTCTCGCCTAAGATCGAACCAAGATTAGCGCGGATGCGGTTGAGTGCGAGCAAACTGAATGCCAACCCCGGCCCAGCAATGCTCCTCAAAGCAGTTTCCGCTTCGGGGTAGTTTCAATATACGATGCAAAGAAATTCTTTCCAAACTAACGTACCAGCAACTGCTGCTTCTCGCCATAGGACGCGACAACACAGCTGGTGTCTGCAATGAAAGAGAATTTCTCAGGCAGCCATGGGCTCAGCATAAAGCAATGTAACAACTCAGCAGCAAGACAGACGCTGTAGTCGCCAGAATAATCATCGGATACCAATCCTTCAGTGCAGGGCTCTAAATGTACTCAGTAGCACAATCCCAACCAGGTCGCCATAAAATCAAATATGCACATCTTCCTTTGCAGCAGCTTTGATTTGCGTCTCGAAGGTCATAGTGTCGATTGCCGTGTTACGCTTAGGTGCTGTCTTTAAATCAGGGCTGTGTACCCTCTCCTCACGGGCTTAAAAATTACCTCAGTAGAACATGAAATATGCACATTTGGCTAGCCGGGGTAGAACCACCTATTTAGTAACCACACTTGTGTACTCGGACCTTACGAGGCAGTTTGGAAACATAGAAAATGAACCAGACCAAATCTAACACTATAGGAGAAAAAATTTTCAAAATTGGAAAAGTGTAAAGCACTGTTATGTAAATAATGAAGGCAGTTATTCATTTTTCTGAAATGTAGCAAAATATTTGCTTAAAAGCGTTGCCATCAATGGAATCGAACAGTTAGGACTTCCATAGAAAACTAATGAGGAACGCATTTGATGATAGCAGAAACGTTCATAGAAAAAAAAATTCTATTCTGCCGTCGGGTAATCTGCGGATAAATTGATCCTTGTAGTGAAATCTTATATTTTTATGAAAAAAATTGCGTTCATAATCTGTTTACTGCTCAAAAATACTTTCGTCCAGGATTTCTCGGTATGTGTGGCCATCATGTAAACAGTTTTGATTGTTTGCATTTGCATCCAGCAGAATGAGAGACAAGATGGCCTGTGAGTCGATGATAAAAGCAACAAATCTGTACTCTTCAAATTTCGGAAATAATATTGGTTGAAATTTTACGACAGAGGGAAAACACGCTGCCTCCAATCATGTTCGCTGCATGCGTTGACTAATTTCATGGCCGGCTTACGGAACAGAATACAAGAATTAAGCTTCTCAGACCATTTAAATGTCGATTTAACTGTAGTGTTCTTACAATTCTCACAGGAAGTGATAAAACAAGAAATCCGGCCTGCATTGTTTTCTATCAATTTCCCCCTATAGCGTAGACTACTGAACATACTAAAAACTGGCATACAGACTGCACAAGTGTTAAATGTGTGTACCATTCATTCATGAGTGCCCCCTTGATAGTTTAAATTACGGCCTCAGTGAAGTCTCTTGAATGCCGAGCGCCGTTGTCTTGGTTGCGTGTGCCGGAGAACTGTATTTTCATATTCATGAATTTATTTCTGCTCGCCTGCAGATTTATTTTCCCTACCCTGCCACCGCCTTTTTTTTTGTGGCCATCAGTATCTGTGAAAAACATAAATACATGACTTTTCTCTTAAGCCTCTTGGGGTTGCGCTCTGTGCGCCAAGAATTGTATTAACCCTGATTTTTGCTACAGATTATGCTTGACATTATTTCTTTGTTCTGGATGTATTACCATCAGCCATTGGTGCAAGGGAACCCTTTTATAGAGCTTCGGAAGGGAGTTACAGCTGATAAGCGTTTTTTTTATAGAAATATGTGTTTTCGTTGCCCCAGGAGGATAGTGCGGAAGAAAAGTGCTGGAAGAGAAGGGCGCTCACAAGCAATGAACTCCTTTGTCCCCGCATTTATTTTTCAAGTGTGTTTCTGTGTATACCAATCCCATCACATTTCCTGCTAAGAATAGCAGTATATGTGCACGAATAAAAAAATGATAATGAGTATGTGACTTATGTCTAATGCGTCACGTGTTTGCAATGACACTGCAATAAAAAGGGAATTTTTTTTCCTCTTGAACATGTGTTCCTTTTTTCCCACGGCTTTGGTCTATAAAATCTTTCATTAATATTTGAATTTGAGCCGTGCTGCTCACGTTTCTTCGCAACTTCAGAAGACTTACCAACTGCAGAAGTGGATGCCCCATCGAGTCTCACTTCAAATACTATTAAGCCGGGTTGTAAACCTTCTTTCGCGGCCGCTGATATGACAAACAGAGAATTTTCGAAAATATAATTGAAGCAGCCGTTAATATAGCTGCAGAGGAGCGGAAAACTTGGTTGGGAACATCACTGATTCCGGAAATTACGGTAAAAATTAGGAATCGAGACTACGGGATATAGGCGGAAAAGGAGGGCAGTTTTCGAGACCCGATCTTCAAAAAAAAATGTGCTGTGCTGTGCGCACCACGTGTATGTAACCTATAGGGCACAATACAGAGCGCCTACCACGGGTTGGTCCTACTGTTGACGCAAAAATTCTTGCGATATCGAACGTGAAGTGGGCTATTCTCGATCACAATCGGTTCTTTCTTACAGAAAATTTGGCACCCTCAGTCGTAAAATTCTTCATATCAGTCTACTTAACAAAGTTCACTTCTTTTTCGGAGATGCAAGGGTCGTCCTAACACTGGGCCAACATTCAATGCTAAGCCCATCGACATTTTATGACTTTTGGTTTTTTTATTCAATAAAAAGAAGGTGTTTTAATGCCAAACGCTACTTTATCAAATATGTATTATGGTACCTGAATCCGGCCTCATAATTTCTCAGCGAGTCATAGCATGCACAGAGGGCAGTTGTGTAGGGACCGCGAACGCTCGACTTGATTTCTGCGCTTGTCGGAGATAAGAGATTTTATTCGGAGAGAAACACTTGGCCGCTTAAAATATCCGTGCGCTACCCAACCCCTTCAAAGTAGTAACACAACCCGCGCTCCTTTGTCTTTGCAACTTGCGAATTCGCGACCTCATCCTGCCTGTCTTGGAGCGTCAGATCCCCTTGATCCAGGCGAAGCTATCACTAAAACGTAGACTCGGGACAAAGGTGCCTGGTATTGTTGCCACAACTGGCTTTTTATAAAATGCCTTTTAAGGATGGCATGGAGACAGACTGGAAAACATGATGGTTAAGACAAGTGGCTATGCTCTGCTTTTCGGCAAATAATGATTAAGTACTGCTGGACAGCGTATTGTTAAGGAATTTATAAGCACGCGTCATGGTATTGAAGCAGGCAACGTTAAAAGAGAACACCGCTTAGACCAGCGCCATCCTGACAAGCATCAGTAGATTATGGTTGTGGATTGTTGAAATCCACAACAAAAATTCTGAGGGCATTTACGTCTGCTTACGTGCACGAATGCGAAAGCATGAAATGTTCTAGAACGCGGGTTTTTTTCCACGGCAACGGTTGGCATTGCATTTTTCTGTTATTTTAATTTATTAATTTTTGTTTAGTTTTGTTTATTTATTTCTGTTATTTTCGTTTTCTTTCTGATTACTTTTCAATTTGTTACTCATTTTCTTACTCTTTGTTGTTTTGTTCCTCTCTGTTGTTTTTATTGCTCTTTCTAGCTTTTTATTTACTTTCGTTTATTTTGTTTAGTTTTTATTTTAGCAATTTTACATATTTATAATCTTGGCTTCACTAATTACTCATTAATGACTAAATAATAATCTCCCATTACTTAGTAATTGCTAAGAGTATATAGGTTATAACAGTTATGCCACTGAAGACGTCGTAGCGTGACAGATTTCGCGGACCGACGGTAAACGATGAGCCATTAGGGGCTTTCGCCTTTAAAGTCCTGAGCAACGCATGTATGTTAATGAATGTCGAGTCGCGTAAAAGCTGGTTGGAGAAAGGTTTCTCTCCTAAGGTGCTGCCCAAAAGGAAAAACCAGCGCGATTTCGCCAAGGAGCGCCGCAAAGAGAACGAGCGATTTACTGTGCGTTACAACAAACTGCACATGCAGAGCAGCACTTATCGCTACATTTTGGTCTGAGGTCGGGCTATTCGTATTTCGGCCCCACCAGAGCCAACCACTAAATGACAGCATGCAAAAATACGAAGAAAAGTTCTACTCTGATCTGCCACCTCTTGGCGAACTTTCGCAGTATATTTTTTTTAAGGCTGACACTTTAAAAGCGATATTCCGCATGCGTCCCATCGATATCCTTGTCGGCATGGAAACCAGGCTTTCCGCCGACATCGCCAGCTGTGAGCTGATGTCGCCACCAACATTTGTACTTTTCCGTCGAGATATGGTTGGTTCTAGAGAAGGGGGAGTGGTCATCGCGGTAAAGCAGCAGTTTCAGTCATCGCGTGTAGCTATTGAATCGCCGCTTGAAATAACCTGGGTCTCTGTTCATTTTTGCCGCCTTCATTGCGCCATTAGTCTCTGTTACATGCCATGAGTACAACTGAATTCACTGATCTTTTCAATGAAACAGCTGAAGAAATCACGAAGCAGTTTTCAAGGGGGTTCCTGATTACAAGCGGGGATTTTAACTATCCAGCCTTAGATTGGAGAACGTCGTCAACTAATACCCAAAATAATCGCGCTGAGCACGTTTGTTTTCTTCAAAGCCTTCACTATCACCATCTCCTCCAGGTTGAGCACGATCTACCTTGCGGCTAAGAGACATTAGGCCTCGTCCTGAGAAAAAATCCCGTTCTAGCATGCACTCAAACCCTGGAAAGAAATTAGTGATCACAAGACAGTGCATTGTTCGTACTGAAAAGAAAAAGAAACAAAAATACTTTTAACTACACGCGCGCTCAAATCGAAAAAAAATCGCATGGTGGAATGATTCGTAGACGATTTTAAGTCAAGCTTAACGACCCAGGCAACTAATAAGAACGGGTGCTTATTTCGCGGTCAACTCAAATATTAGAAGGTTCATGTGTGCCTAAATCTTCAACAACATCACGTATAGGCGACCCATCGTTTACACGTGGTGTAAAAAGATGCATATAAAGGAAGAAAAAAAAACGCGTAGGAAAGCGAGTCGGTTAAATGTACCTCAAGACAAGGAAATAGCACGAAAAAATCTTCAAACAAACCAAACAGCGTTCATTGAGGCAAGGCACAAAAATTTAAATTTCACTCTACCCAACCTCTTAAAAGCAGATTCGAAAATGTTCTGGAATATGCAGTAAACCCGAAACAAAATTAGTTGGTTCCACCTATGTTAGGTACAGACAGTAACGCATTGCAAGCATAAAAAATGTTTGATACTTCGCCGGAATATACACTGAAGAAATTACTTTTGATCATTCCCTAACGCTCCCGAAACTAACCCCATTCTGTTTCGCTTTCCAACTGTGATCATCACTGCACACGGCGTAAAACACGCTATTGATTGCTCGCTATTAACAACAGCCAAGGACCAGATGGCATCAGTGCTAAATATTGAAAGCTAACCAGTCATTTCTGAGCAGTTATACTTTCCCTAATATTCCAGCAGTTCCTTTTTTCGTGATGTGCGATTTCCGGCAGTCACGAAGTGCCACCGACTCCGCATACGCAGCTGCGGCGGGTCACGGGGCGAGTCACGTGGCATGACGTCAGAGCCAAGCCTGCGCTCCTTTTTGTTTGAAGGTCAAATTGAATAGCCACGTGACCTTCAGCTTTGCACGGGAGGAGTAGAGCTTTCGCTCTAAATTCGCTAGATTATCTTTTTTTTTCTCGCATAATCTATCACAGCAACACGTCCTTTGCCCGGCTGCATAATTTGCAACCACCTCATAGCTCACATGGCATCATTCATGTCTTCAAACTTCACCTCATCTTTGCCCAGATGGAAAAGTACAAGAATTCACCTCTAACCTCATCATTAAATGAATAAAATGAATTACCCACGAGGATCAGCATGATAACAGTCTTCGTTATTTTACTCAGCATTGCTAACTAATCTATACTCCTAGCACTTCCAGCTGCACAATTACTTCGATACATTAGAGTGTTTTAGTTTCTAGTACGCAGAGGGTTCACGTACGCAAACGTGAGAAGTCTACGTAGCCTGCACGTAGCTGGTTTGAAACCCTTATAGTTACACGTACGCGAAACACGCCGCGCGTTACGCCTAGCGCCATCTACTAAGAAACACAGACACTAGTTGTAGCCCAAATCATCCAAGACAAGTCTTTAAGCCAAGCCATTCAAAGCGAGACCGTTGCTATGACGAAGACCAACGCTACTTTGTCAGGCTTAACTGCCGAAAAATCGCCCTTCTGTCTGAAAAACAAAAGCTATTTGTCGCTTCGAACCTTATGCGAGGGTAAGAATGGGCAAATCGAAGGCGAATACAACAGTTTGGAACAAGATATCGCGTCGAGGGATTAGCGACGAAGCTGTTATCGCTGTGAAGCGGCGGGCAGGGCGCCGCCATGTTTGTCAACGCTACGTACGCAAGCAACGTAAAGACCGCAACGTAAAAATCCGAATCTCACGTACGTACGTGAGACTCGCGCATACCCTTTGCGTTCTGCGCATGCGCACTGGTCACCCGTAAGAGCTCTACGTACGTGAAGCCTCTACGTACGTGAAACAAAAACTCTCTATTACTCATCCACAACAACTGTTCTGGGTCTTTTGTTTTTGTGCGTTTATTGTGCTCTTTGTTAAGAATATTTGCTTTTAATTATGTATCTTGACATGTACTTGAGTGCCGCATTAACTGTATGCAGTGCTTTTTTCGTGTCTGTGAAAAATTCCTGTTATGCTTTTTGTCTCCCCCAACCCATGTAATGCTGTCAGTGGGTCATTGGGATATTTAAATAAATAAATAAATAAATAAACTGCGCCATTGGAACAATGTTAATAACCCTGCGTTGGTAACTTCTTCTAAAAGAGCTAATGATGAATTACGGGTAAATGTATTTTTTAAGCAGAAAGCTAATTCTCTTGCGGAAGACGACGAGTATTAGATCAAAGAAAACAAATGTTGTCTCTGGCAGGTATGGCTGCAGCAAATTTTGACGTGGGAAGCCACGCGTGGGAAGCCACGCTGGAGCGTATTTGCGCTTTGTTCCTGTTCGCCAACTGTTAGGAATCGTGTAAGTCGTTCCACAGAAACCAGGAGGATTTATCAAGTCTCTTCGCACCTGTTAGTCGGAAAAAAACATTCTTTGCGCACACAGTAAGCTAGAAACTAACAGACGTAATATTAGGGTAGAAGGCATTCTCCTGCATTTGGACGCAAAGGCGATCAAAAAGTTCTCAAATGTGACTCTGCGAGAAAAAATTACGCGCTGAAGTTGATGAATCCAGCTCAAGAATTACCGCAGCAAAAATTGCAGGTCTGAAAAAAAAAAAGAACGAAGCCGAAACACAATCTTACAATGTTTCTTTGCGCGACGTCTTTTTTGGTCCATTTTGAATACACACGTGCTCTTGAAGGCATATATGTAAGGAATCATTTATATCCTGGTGCGGTCACTCTATTTGATACGGCTAACAATTATTTTCATGCATTGTCATCTCCTTCTTGATCCGCAGCCTACAGCAAGGGTCGAAATCTCCAAATGTGCAATGTTTCAGCTTGTCACGGCGAGTAAAATGTTCTCTGGATGGACGGGACCTGATGCAACAACTGTTGAAGAACTCTGGGCGAGGTTGGTACTCACCACTATCAAAAACCTGTACCTGGCTAGGAATAGTCACGTTTATCAAAACGCATTTTCGCTAGCAACGTTCACAATCGCTTGTCGTGCGACACAAGGTTATCAGTATCAGGGAACGCGACACTGGTTTTCGTCTGAGACTAGGGCAGACTGATGAAAAAAAGTGAGAGAGCAAGTGCTGCGAGGAGGTGAGAGAAGGTGACGCATACACTGTAAGCGATTTTTCATCCTTTCGGACGAAATGCGTTGCCACCACTATCAGGCCTTCTTCTGACTATAGACCGAGGGGAATAACCGTTTTGGTGCAAATAATCATCTCTAAGGGCGAAACCATTTGTCCGAAGCGACCAACGTTGGGGTGTAATTGTTCATCCAAAGGGAGCAACAGGTTAATCTGGAAATAATTTTTGTACTCATGGTAGAAATTATGCGCTGATACTTTGATTCGGATCAAGCCCGCTTATCACTAGCTCGAGGTTTTTAATCCGAAAGCATTACTAGTCCCATTACGAAAAAAACCAGGGGCCCGTGTGTGTGTGTGTTCGTGTGCGTGAACTAGCAAACGGTACAGAAAACTACAGCAATGGAAATAAAATACGGTGAGGTCATCAAGCGCAAAGCATGCTGCACACAGCAAGCCGAGCACCGCCTCTTCAGACAACCCTATGCACGTCGTTCCTCTATATATGATATACTCGCCACTGCGCGACCTCCATGTGACGCCAGGTTTCCCGACATTCCTACCGAGATTACGACGCAACCCTTTATCATCATGCGCTCCAGGCTGTGTCATACAATGTCTCCTTCCATACAGCTTACATGTACGAGTCAAGTTGGAGGCTAACTTTCTACACTGACTTCGAACCGACGATAAGTGCACATTCAACTGTATGCCTTCCCAGATTTTGGTATCAAATTCGTGGTGCAACCGTTCATTGCACAGCCTTCCGGGCAGTGTCATACGCTCGTGTGTGTGTGTGTGTTTGGGAGGGGGGGGGGGGTTGTGTCATACATCGCGCCTCAAGAAACGGCAGTAAAATGCACTGACTGCGGTGCGCCATTTCATCCCTGGTTTTCATTGCGTCCGGTTGTGTGTGTGCTCATGCAATAAATATTAAACATTAAGGTCCGCTGGCACTTGAGTTCTGACTTCGATTTAGGTTTATTGGCTCGGTTTTCTGGATCAAGCAGGCAGCTTTATTGGTTTATTGCCCACACATGCGGATTTGGTCGATCTCTGCTTTACAGTCATAGATCGCTGGGAGTCACACATGACACTTCCGGCGCAGTGGTACAGTGCGCAACCGCTGCATTATTGCCCCCCCCCCCCCCCCCCCCGGTTTGAAATGAACATATTACATTTATATCTGCCGTTGCTCATAAATAATCGCTTCTTCCACAATATACAACTGGAAAGACGTGGGTTGACAGAGAAAGGCGCAATAAAAAAAAAAACTGAAAGGAAGCAGTTGACAGAGCCCGATGGCTGAACGTATATGTTTCGATGAAGGCAGTTTATTTCCGTGCTTTCATTACGTACTCATTTTAATAAAGATTCCTGAGCCGCTAACTTTTCGGAACACTGTGAAGCGGCTCCAGAAGTGAAGCTTGATCTACTGCGAGGGTTATATTTAAAAGGTCGAGATAAAAACCAGGTAGTTGGCCTCTCCTTATTGTTGATTTTATGGAATTTCAGTAAAGTGTGCGCTCGAAACGCCTATAGAATAGTCGAGCTAATACATTTCTTAACGGGTGCACACTACTCCTTACGCAATATGCGATTATCTCTCGCAGTTTCTGTTAGAATGAGGCCACGTAATTTGCAATTCTGAAAGCCGAAAATACTCGCATTGTCCATACAGAAGCACTCGGAAATAAAAAAAAGCACTCGCTTCGTCGTGATTATGACGGGAAGATTAAAAGGTTACATTCGAATACGTTTTTTTTGCAATTTAATTATGTAGCTGATGCAAATATTGTTTTTCAGTGATGTGATCATTGTTACAGTTACAATATCATAGCCGTGGTGACACTAGTGAATGATCCCCGCAATAAAAAAAAGTGGAATTAAAAAAAGTATAACCTTTTTTTTAATACTGGTGAAACTGTAATCTAGTTTGCCGGAGATGGCGAATATTATGGGTGAGTCTGATAAAACCGGTTTTTCTCACAAAAAGACCTTAAAGGCTTGTTTGACATAAGGCAGAATACGCGTCCAGAATCTCATTAATTGAAGCTTCCAAGCCGAAACTTCTCAAAAGGACTTCTTCTTAAGCGCTCCCATTTATTTTTCATCTTCTCTTCAGAGTGTCCTTTGCATGAGCGCGTTTCTCAGCACATCTGTCCCTTTCTGCGAAGGCATTAAAAACAGGCTGCATGCAAATCTCTTCCATCGTTACGAAACAGTACTTCTCGTCGTTCCAATTGGCTCTTTCAAGTCCCCATAATGCACAGAGAGGTTCTCCTGGAAATAAATAAAGTATGATGTTAATGAACGCTAGTAAGCCGCGTCCCTCTTATCCGCAATTGGAAGAGTGTACTTTCTTTCACTCTTTGCGAATGTGAGAGCTAAACAGTATCCTTTTGTCCACACTGCATATTTGATATTTAAATTTGCATGGTAATATTAGCCGCAACGGAACACGCGCAGTACCTAATAGTCTATCCAAAAAGTATTTATCGTTGTATTGT
The DNA here is from genome assembly GCF_052857255.1 of Amblyomma americanum. NCBI lineage: Eukaryota > Metazoa > Arthropoda > Arachnida > Ixodida > Ixodidae > Amblyomma > Amblyomma americanum. The sequence continues at coordinate 162,663,609 of NC_135501.1, read as the reverse complement.
CCACACATACTCGAACTACTTCTATTTCATTAAAAGACGCTGTGGTAACGCAGCAGGCTAAAATTTTAGCTTAGTGTTTCACTTCACCCCCAGCACCGAGTACGCTCTGATAGCTTTTCAAACGAAAAGAAATAGCGAAGGTTTTAATGAACTAACGTAGTGTCACTGATTAATTCTCGTCCAGTTGCAATGCGTAATAAAAAACTTGTCACTTTTGCGCTGACCTCGTATATTGTTTCTATCGCTTAAAAAGTGTAACATTGTTAGTTTGGTTCGTAAACACTTTAGAAAATGTGTGGGTGCAAAGACAGTAAATGATGAAACGCGCATTCAGTATAAAGATGGACCTCCTTCTTGCAATTGCATTCAGTATGTCAAGACTTTGGTAGCCTTACGGACGCATAAGAAATTAGTCCCAATGGTTCAACTGTTGTCCTTATAATTAAATTTGTGTAGGTAGTGAGGTGATTCCTCTTCAAAGTGAACTAGACTATCGACTCTTGAAATGCTTATTTCCATGTCAATGTAAGTTAGGAGCGTTCTTCCTTGATAACACATGCGAACAAACTATTTTAGATCAAGTGAAAGAGAGCAGCTGCCCGCTACATACTATAATCTACACATATCTATGATTTACACAGTGTGCATTTCAAGCTCTCTGTCGAGAGCACTGCACATTCAATTCCATAAAAACAATGCTAATAGAGTGTGAGATACTAAAGGCAAACAACTTTCTTGGTAGGATTAATTTGTTGCATCTCAATACGAAAGCTTACCTCGCACTAAGTCGCTGATCTGCACTACTACGCAAGTCGGTGTAGCAGCGAGAACTAAGTAACTTTTTTGTAAAGAGAAAGGCAACTCCGCTGATTCTATAGGAGAGAAAAAGGTATAAGCACGCAAGTCATATTTGTAAGCAAATAAAATCGCAACTAAAATGTTTTTCTCTAATGGCAAGGCTATTCTCCACACGTTGAGCAACACTGGTGTGTATAGCGTGATCGCGAGAAGGCTATAGATAATCTTGATAAATAAGTTTTTTATGTAAAATAAAGATTCCTTCGCTATCATAGCGACGGCATTGGTGGACGTCATGAATTGTGCCATAAGTTGAATACTAGTATTATTACCTAAATTGTGCTGACTGAGTTTTTATTTTGGCAGGAACGCGACTGCCTGCAATTCTAGATTGTAGTGCGCCAGCAGGGCGCAAAGACCATTTATTAGATGTAGAATAACGGAATGGCCCTCGCTAAGAGGCTATAAAAGTTTAGCAGGGGTTGAAACTTGTTAAACCAAGTTTGTTAAGCGATAGCCCAGTGTTGCTTGGTTTGTTAAAGGACGAGACCATTGGTTTGCAGAGACTGCTTTTTTTTCGTAGCTAGGCCTTCCCTGTATCTGTCGCCAAGCTCGCTGCTGCTCGCGCCGCTTGGCGTGGGTGCGCAAGTTTCAGTGCGCCCGATGGATGGATGGATGGATGGATGGATGGATGGATGGATGGATGGATGGATGGATGGATGGATGGATGGATGGATGGATGGATGGATGGATGGATGGATGCGCGGACGGACGGACGGACGGACGGACGGACGGACGGACGGATGGATGGATGGATGGATGGATGGATGGATGGATGGATGGACGGACGGACGGACGGACGGACGGATGGGTGGGTGGATGCATGGATGGACGGACGTACGGACTTACGGATGGATGGATGAATGGATGGATGGATGGATGGATGGATGGATGGATGGATGGATGGATGGATGGATGGATGGATGGATGGATGGATGGATGGATGGATGGACGGACGGACGGACGGACGGACGGATCGACGGATGGATGGATGGATACGGCTTAACCTGTTCAATCGGGTGGTGGCTCAAGCCACCTAGCCATCCCTTATGAAATTTTACTGTTGTCTTGATTTTAGCCACCACTCAGATAACCTTCGTTTGGTTACTTCCACCCGGTTGAAATCGACTTTCACTGTCCTTAAACCCCATTGTCTTGGGTATACCTGACCTTGGATGACCTTGAAGGTGAAATTGACTGAAGCAGCTGTTCACTGTCTCTGCACGTCAGGAATAGCGCTTTCGCTACAAAATTTTGTCCGGCCAGACGCCTCTAATGAGAGAGTGGCGGCTGCGGTGGCCGAATAAGCTGAGATACCTCTTAGCAGACGGATCAAAATCCTTTGGCTGAGATCGGGCTTCAGCGGCCGGATGCAACGCTCCACATGAGCATGCGGACGAGATGGGAGCGTGGCTTTGCTCACTTTTCGCCTGGCGCTTGCCACTTCTATGCGTCTAGGCAGCCGTTATCGATCGCCTCATTCTTCCAAGAAAAATGACATTTCTACGCATCTATTAATTCATATTGGAGGCCCTGACAGCTCGCTACACTTGTTTTATTGGAGCAAACTCTAGGCAAAGCCGATTTCGCCGTCCGTTGCCGGTCGAACTTCAAGTCAGTCAGAAGTGGTCTGGCTATATATAAACCTTGCCATATGGGGTCCACCAAGGTGTCACCCCAGTTGATGTTTAACCTTCCACATTTAAGTTCGCCGGTAGAGGGCGGTAGAATAGGCCGCAGCGTTCCTTGGGTGACCAGCCTCTCGCAATGAACCATTAATTTAACTGCCACCTGCTAACGTGGCAGAGTGGGCGCGCTTCTTGTCCAGTGTGCCGAACGCACTCAACGTTACACGCTCAACGTTACACACTCCAAGCCGCGTGTAGTTTTCCGATACACCAGGGCTTTCGCTCCCTAACTTGGCTCAGCAGTACTTCAAACGCAGCTAATTTTTGTTTTGGTTCCAGGCGCCTAAATGGATAAATGAAAAGTTATTTAACAGATTTTAGTTAATTACATTAGGAGTGAACATATTTCCCATTTTTTACCTCCGCCAATGCCGGCTTTTTGATCGCGCAAGAATCATCACTTTATCTGCGAAGTATATTTTTGATAATTACCTATAATCTTCCTGGGGTCAAGCGGCATAATGGAATTCGCTGCAGCGAATTGTTATAGTTTCATATTAATGCAAATGAAGATTTCTTCATTGAGGAGTACCAAAAGTTGTACCACAACCGCTGTCAGATCACTAAATAATTATAACTACCTCATTGAACAATCTGATTTGCAAAACACAATACTACTTGCGCGTTGAAATTTTCTGATTTCATCGTTTAGAAATTTTACTTTGGGTGAAAATCAGGCCGCCCACACGATTCGAATACTCTTCGCACTGTTATCCAAAACATGGACCTACTGGCAAAATATATATATATATATATATATATATATATATATATATATATATATATATATATATATATATATATATATATATATATATATATATATATATATATTGCAACGGATAGAAGAAGAGATGAATGAAGATTCTTGGAGGCGCGCGTGCTCTGGGATTCGGTGCTCTGTGCCCGGTGCTCTGTGCGGGCCGCCTTGTGCTCTTGACCTCTGTGCTGTGCCCGGGCGTTCTCGCGTCGTTCCCGCCTGGACCACGTAACATCTTTGGTGGAGGTGCGGATTTTACGCTGCGCACACCACGCAGCTTCGTAGTACTCGTCAGGCCGGGACTACCACCATGACTCCACCCGGCTGGTCAAGGAGCCCCACTACCCCCACTACCCCTCCTTTCGTCATCATGGCTCCACATCGCGACCCCGGCACGTTTTCCGGCACAGATGGCTCCGACGTCGAAGACTGGATTAACCTTTACGAGCGTGTCAGCAACTACAACAGGTGGGACCCTACGCTAATGCTCGCGAACGTCGTCTTTTACCTAAATGGCACGGCGCGCGTATGGTACGAGACCCACGAGGAAGAGCTAACAAGTTGGGACACCTTTAAGGAAAAGTTGAAGACGCTATTCGGTAGACCTGATGACCGCCAGCTCGCCGCCAAGAAACAGCTGGCTACTCGAGCACAGTCTTCTACCGAGAGCTACGTGGCCTAGATTCAGGACAACTTGGCGCTTTGTCACAAGGTCGACGCCGCAATGAGTGAGACCGATAAAGTGGGCCACGTGCTCAAAGGCATTGCCGACGATGCGTTCCACTTGCTTGTTTGCAAAGACTGTACCTCAATTGACTCCATCATAAACGAGTGCCGTCGATTTGAGCAAGTCAAAGGCCGCCGCATTTCGCCGTCGTTTTCTCGCCTTCCCAACACGGCCGCGACATCTTCCTGTGAGGACCACCGATCACCATCCCGCACGCCCTCGGACGCCCGTGCCGTCACCGATTCAGTCACCCGGATCGTCCGACGTGAACTGGAGGTCCTCGCACCTGTGATATCCCCGCCCTCCGTCCCTGATACAACCCTGCCCGCTGTGTCGCTGATTCAGGCCGTCGTGCGGCAGGAACTCGCTCATCTGAACCTCGCTCCAGCAGTGTGCGCCATCAGAAGCCCGGACACCCCCCAGCCCCCTCCCTGTGCTTTTCGTCGCACCTATTATTCTCTGCCCCGTTCCCGCAATCCCAATGACTGGCGCACGGCGGACGACCGTCCCATTTGCTTCCGGTGCTCTCGCATTGGCCACACCGCCCGTCATTGCCGTAGTCCATGGTCTTCAACGCCACGCAACGTCTTCCCCTCCTTCTACAGTCCCGCCTCATCCCACAACTTCTCGACCCGTGCCCCGTCCGAACCATCTGCGCCAGCCGTACCCCCTCCACGCCGATTCTCCCGCTCTCCGTACCCGCAGGGCCGCCGCTCTCGTTCCCCCCAGTCGCCTTCTCGCAGCCGCTCCCAATTGGAAAACTAAGTGATGCAGCTCCCGGAGGTGACGCTGCATCAACGACCCGGACTACAAATCCTCTCTCGACCACTCGACCTAATCTTCTGAACGTCACTATCGACCGTGTTCCTGTGCGCGCCCTGATTGACACCGGTGCTCACGTATCAGTGATGAGTGCTGCCCTCCGCCGTCGCCTCCGCAAAGTCCTAACGCCTGCAACGTCCCATGTGTGTGTCGCGGATGGTGGCACGCCTGCTGTGGACGGTATGTGTACCGCGCGCGTTACTATTGCCGGCCAGAGTATACCAGTTCAGTTCACCGTGCTGACCACCTGTGCCCATGACCTTATCCTCGGCTTAGATTTTTTGACTGACCATTCCGCCCTCATTGACTGCTCGGAAGGTGTTATACACCTCACCCTTCCAATGCTGGATTCAGACCCACTTGATGTATCACTGCGACAATTCAGTACCGCATATGCTCGCCTGTCATCCCGAACCGCCTCTTTTGTTCCATTGACCCCATCTCACCCAGTTCCCGATGGCGACTATCTCGTTACTCCCAATCTTGACGTCCTCCTGACCCGTAAGGTTGCCCTACCTCATACCATTGCCACCGTCCAAGCCAACGCCCTCTCTCTGCCTTTCCTCAACTTCGGCCTCACTTCTCAAGTGCTACCGTCCGGCATATGCGTCGCTACGCTATCCCCTCTCGCTCCTTGCCACGTGGCTACGTTGCCCGCTACCCCAGTTCCAGAAACCGCCGCACCGCGCCGGCAGTCTCTTCTGTCGACCGACACCTTCACAACCATGATGGCTACCGACCTCCATCCCGATCAAACTGCCAAGCTTCGTGCCCTTCTCGAATCTTTTTCGGATATTTTTGACGTGAACAACACTGCGCTGGGTCAAACTCTCGCCGTCAGGCACCGCATTGAAACAGGCGATGCCCCTCCCATTCGCCGCCCTCCTTACCGGGTCTCTCACGCCGAGCGTCAAGTAATCAATGCGGAAGTTACTAAAATGCTAGAAAAAAACATTATCGAACCCTCACACAGTCCCTGGGCCTCACCCGTCGTCCTTGTCAGGAAAAAGGATGGCTCATGGCGTTTTTGCATTGATTATCACCACCTGAATAAGATCACTAAAAAGGACGTGTACCCCCTGCCGCGTATCGATGACGCGCTTGACTGCCTCCATGGTGCCAAATTCTTCTCGTCCATAGATCTTCGCTCCGGCTACTGGCAAATTGCTGTAGATGAACAGGACCGTGAGTAAACCGCTTTTGTGACTCCTGATGGCCTTTATCAATTCAAAGTTATGCCTTTCGGATTATGCAACGCACCAGCCACATTTGAACACATGATGGATGCTCTTTTGCAAGGCTTTAAGTGGTCCACCTGCCTGTGCTATCTCGATGACGTCATTGTCTTTTCGCCCTCGTTTTCCTCTCACCTCACTGACCTTTCTCAGATCCTTTCCCTCTTTCGTCATGCTGCCCTGCAGCTCAACTCGTCTAAGTGCCGTTTCGCGCGCCGTCAACTCGCCATCTTGGGTCATGTCGTCGACGACACGGGGGTGCACCCTGACCCTGATAAGATCCGAGCCGTTAAAGACTTTCCTCAGCCACGTTCCTGTAACGACGTCCGCAGCTTCTGAGGGCTGTGCTCCTACTTTCGTCGATTTGTTGAAGGTTTCGCCGACATCGCCCGCCCCCTCACCGACCTCCTGAAAAAGGAAGCCACCTTCATCTGGGGACCCGACCAAGCACACGCGTTTTCCACCTTGATATTGAAGCTTACTACCACGCCAGTTCTGGCCCACTTCGATGTGACAGCTCCCACTGAAGTCCGCACAGACGCCAGCGGCTATGGCAGAGGCAATCCGAACAGCACCGTGTCATCGCCTACGCCAGCCGCCTCCTCTCCGCCCCGGAGCGCAATTACTCAATTACCGAACGTGAGTGCTTAGCCCTTGTCTGGGCGGTTGGGAAATTCCGCCCATATTTGTACGGCCGCCCTTTTACGGTTGTCACCGACCACCATGCGCTCTGCTGGCTCTCATCACTGAAAGATCCTACTGGCCGCCTAGGTCGCTGGGCTTTACACCTCCAAGACTACGACTATACCGTGGTATATAAGTCCGGTAGGCTACACACTGATGCTGACTGCCTCTCCCGATATTCCGTTGACTCGTCTGATCATTCTGGCAGTGACACCGCCGCTGACCTCTTCTCGCTCTCTGCTCTTACTCACCGTGGCGATGAGCAGCGACGAGATATCGAGCTCCGCTCTATTATTTCCCGCCTCAGAACCTCTCCATCTGACCCTGCCCTGCGCCGGTTCGTACTTCATCATGACACACTCTACCGCAGAAGCCTGAACCCGGACGGCCCAGACCTACTGCTCGTTGTCCCGAAGCATCTGCGCAACGACGTCCTCCACGAGCTTCATGACCTCCCCACTGCTGGACATCTGGGTGTCTCGCGTACTTACGCCCGCGTGCGTCGTCGCTTCTTTTGGCCCCGTCTCTACCAGTCCGTCCGCCGCTATGTTCGTGCCTGCGACCAGTGCCAGCGCCGGAAACGTCCCGCCACGCTCTCCGCGGGTTTGCTCCAGCCTGTTGATGTGCCCCCTGAACCATTCTATCGTGTTGGCATGGATCTTTTGGGCCCGTTTCCGGAGTCCACCTCTGGAAACAAATGGATTGCCGTTGCGACAGATTATGCTACTCGCTATGCCATCACGCGGGCCCTCCCCACCAGTACTGCTACCGACGTGGCCGATTTTCTCCTCTACGACCTCATCCTCCGTCATGGTGCACCCCGCCAACTTCTCACCGACCGCGGCCGTTGCTTTCTCTCTAAAGTTGTCGACGACATTCTCCGTTCCTGCTCAACAAAACATAAGCTGACCACCGCCTATCATCCCCAAACCAACGGTCTTACAGAGCGCCTCAACCGCACTCTCACGGATATGCTCGCCATGTACGTTTCCCCGGACCATCGGGACTGGGACATTGCCCTTCCATACGTGACCTTCGCTTACAATTCTCACCATGACACTGCCGGTTACTCCCCGTTCTATCTGTTGTACGGTCGTGAACCCCAATTACCTTTGGACACGCTGCTTCCGACATCTCCTTCCCCGCCTTCTGAATATGCCCACGACGCTATTGCCCGCGCCGACCACGCCCGCCAGCTGGCTCGCTCCGGCCTACAAGCCTCGCAGGTTTCACAGCAGGACTACTACGACCGCCGCCACCGCATGGTAACTTTTTCCCCTGGAGCCCTCGTCTTGCTTTGGTCGCCCACACGCCGTGTCGGGCTTTGCGAAAAACTAATGTCCCGCTATGTTGGCCCATACCGTGTGCTCCGCCAGGTCACCGCCGTCACCTACGAGATTGCCCCGGCCTTTCCGGAGACCACCTCCGGTGCATCTCAGAGTGACGTTGTCCACGTCTCTCGCCTCAAGCCCTACGTGTCGCAATCCCTTGCCCCGCCCTAATTTCCACCGAGACGGTGTTTTTTTTTTTTTGCGACCGGGGGCCATGCAACGGATAGAAGAAGAGATGAATGAAGACTCTTGGAGGCGCGCGTGCTCTGGGATTCGGTGCTCTGTGCGGGCCGGGCCGCCTTGTGCTCTTGACCTGTGTCCTGTGCCCGGGCGTTCTCGCGTCGTTCCCGCCTGGACCACGTAACAATATATATATATTTCAGGCTCCATAATTAACTCTCTGTCTAAGCTAAGGTTCGCCCCCGTGACTGCAAACCTAACTTCAAAAGTCGCAGAACGCCCTCGCTGTGTGACTAGAAATTTCACAACTGGAATGAATGAAATGTTATGAATTTGGTAACTTATTTGTTTATAGATTTGGTAAAAGCAGTTTGTTGCCACAACGGGAATGGGAGCAGGAGACGGTACAACAGAAGCGGGCGAGTTGTCTGGAATGCTTTCGATGCCCCCTACAGTCACGTCTAACGAACTGTGCAGTCTTCTATTTTAGCGGAGCTCATATCTCCATAAATTAATAAAGAAAAATATTGCTGTGACTGGGATCCAGACACGCGGCGGGCGAACAGAGTAGCTTCGCTGGCCTCTGCACGAAAGCAGTATGTAACGCAGCCGCCGATCACTGCAACACGGCCTCGCACTGTACACTGCACATCGTCGTATCCATCAACTAATAGTACAATTGAACTGACATGCACAGTATGGCGGTGCGGATTGCACATCGTCGTCTTGATCAACTAATACTCCTATTTAACTAATATCGCCACCAGACGTGCTGACGAATAACCAGAGCAAAACCATTCGCCAACCAGGCTAAACTCGCACGTCTACTCGGTTTAATTATGCTAAAACTCCGCCACTTTTTGTAATGATGCGGCCACCTACTAAAATCGGAAGAGCCCACTCGACGCTTAGTGCACCTATAATATCCGTATCTGCGGCCGGCGCCGCCAACGCAGGCGACACCGTCCGAAATAACGCGTCTGATGGACTTCGCGAAAAACGCAAACGAAGCGCGGCGGTTGCAAAGGCCTTAAGGGTCAGAAATTGAAAACGGATAGAGAAAGATCTCTTCTGGTTTAGGAAACTCCTTGGAGTTATATCTTGTGCTTTATTACAGATGGTAGAGCCAATTCCTCCTTCAGTTACGTTCATAGCAGACGGCGGCGCAGTTACAGCTAGAGCGGAGGTTTATCCAACTAGCCGTCACGGAAGTTTCCGGCGCTCCCCGCCCCCTCCCCCCCTCGTACGACATGACTGGTCCAAAAGCGCTCTTCCTTTCTTTTAGCCCTAAGCATTCCAGCGTAATCCTGGGCCCTGCGGTGAAGAAGTAGCATCTGCTCAACGGTTACCTTTTTAAAAATAGTCACAGAGCCATTCTACTTTACTCCTTATTGAACGTTTCCATACGGCGTCTAATAATTTAATGTATTTCTATAACGATTATATGGATTCAGTACGGAGTGTAGGAAGTCGGTATGGACTTTGTGGAAAGCGCGTTTCGAAACAATCATTCCATAAGACGTCATGTAGATTTTATGTAAGGTATATAGAATCTTTGTGCAATGTTTATTGACTCCATACACAAAACGCATCAATTTCCAGATATTTTTACACATAATATGGACTCCATATTTCCATAATTCCGTACATGGGACTCGTATGCAACGTTACATTAGGGCTTACTGCCGAAATAATACGGCTACTTAATATGACTCGCGAATTTAAACGCTGAAGTGTAGCGGACGTCTTCATTATATGACCGAGCATTGACATAAAAGTGTAATAATGTTCCAAAATAATGCCGAGATTTTAATAACATTTACCGCTTTGAAGGTGAATTCTTGTCGCATCTTCCTTGTGCTTCACCGTGAAATTTATTTTTGCTGTCCTTTAAACAAACGAGAGAACAAACCAAATTTCGGCTATGAGTACAGTGTCCACATTTAAACAGCAGTGTTGCGAAAATAGTTTTGCACAGAGCAGCTTCGAGGGTAAACACCATGCATATATAAAAGAACCATTTTCTGTATAAAAGCATACCTCTATGGAGAACTTCAATAGTTGCATGCAGCTCTGATACCTTTGCCTAATATGGTTATTTCTTGTTCCAAAGTCGTGATGTAGTAAGCTATTGCCCATTTCGAACCCCTTCTTGGTGGCGCTGTTTCACCTTCGCAATCACAGATAGACTTTAATGTACTTTGTCTGCCTGCACAATTTGAATCAATTATTAATTTTGTTTTCACACAGGTTAATCCTACGATTTCTTTGAATTGGTTTTCTGAAACCTGCTTGACCTGGTAATCTATGCCTGATAATCTATGCCGCCTTAAGCTGGAAGCTATATATTTTGAAATACATGAGAAATATATGCGTACACTGATGGCTCATACAGCGATAATCATGAAGATAATGAGCATCGTCGCGATTCAGGTTTAACTGAATTCGTTTCAATGGAACTTCGAAATAAATTTTTTTTCGAAAAGAATTCTACAGTGTGAACGATATATCGATAACTCCTACTCGCCTGCTCATTTTTATGAGGTTAGCACGATCAAATTTTTGAGCCACACTGAACAATTAAAATAACATCAAACTATATCAGATGCATTAAAATAAACTCGCCACAATCCAAATCAAGCACTCCGTCTTATTTCATTTTCATTTCAGAGCACCAATTCTGCATGTTTATTGCACACTTGGAATCCTTCAATTTTCGTCACAGCATCATCTGAGATGGACATCACTTATCTTCCGTACACGAAATAACCCGACTCTTCACAATTCTTAACGGCCACAAAAATAAATATTCTCAGAAACTTGACCTAATACTGCTGACGGCGAACGCAAATGATTGAACGCAAACAGCTTATATTTCAGCCAATTCTGAGTGCAAGTCTTTGCCGTTTGAAATAAAAAAAAATTGCTCCTCTTACCACTCACAAAGGGTTTTCTGATTTTTTTTCGTGGTATGATATGCTGACTAATGCATATTTTTCTGCCATATATGTTCTGCCTCGATGTTAAAGTGTTGGTTATCAAGTGAACTATATGTATTGTTTGTTAGTACCACGTCCTTTTTAAACACTGTTTTTTTCTTATAGTTTCAACTGTTCTACCAGTTTTCGTGGTTTTCCCGTTATCATTGTTTCTGATGTTTCGTCTCTTACATCCCTACAACTTTTATAGGTTTGAATTCTTTTGAGTCGGAACCACCCTAATTCTTCATTCACGAACAGGAGGCCAAACGGACACTCTGAACTTCGCGACCCCTTTCAGTAGCGCTAATGAGTTTTTGTGTTAAATGTACGGGACTTGGAAATAAGTATGGTAATAATGATGATGGCATGGAAACAATCAGCTCATATTTAATATCCTCTGCACTTAATCATCGCAGTAATCTTATCGTATCAAGCCGTTTTCCGTTTATTTTCATGCTACTGGTCTGTAAACTATCGGGCTGGACAGAAATGGCAATATATGTTATGTCTGCATTACAAATCAGGTGTTTGCCACCACGTCATGGTTTTGGAGGTTCATAAATATGCACCTCGTAAGTCCTTTTAAGTGGCAGTTATCAAGGGCGGCATCTTTAACTGCCACATTTTGAATATAGCAGGTTATTAGCTGGATGCTTTAAGGTTTATTGGGTATTCGCGAGGGAGCAAATCCACTCGTTCAGCGAGATGACGCAGGCCTACAGAGCCTCGCGCCAGCTCTAACCCCGCCCCACCCCTCCCTAGATAACAAACACGCAACACTCTGGCGCAAACTACAGACACACACACTCCCCTCACCCCTGACCCGAGCCCACTATCATCCCTCCTCCCCACTCCTGCCTGCACCTTGTGCCCAGAACCATTCGCATCTTTCCTCCACATCCTCTCCCTCTGCCCGGCGGACCCTCCCCCGCGCGGCCTAGAGGACCTCAAGAGCTGGGAGGACTGGGAGACCCTGCTGCGCTCGGAGGACCCGGCCGTGCAGACAATCGCCACCGGCCGGGCTGCCAGTGTTATGGACCTTAGGGACATAAACACTTGAGTGCAGTGGGGTCGTGCGGAGACCCAGGGGCGTGCCCCCACTTCCTCTCCAACAATCAAGTTTCTCTCTCTCTCTCTCTCTCTCTCTCCGCTTTGAGCATCTCTTTGCATGTACGTATATTTCCTGCTTCTTGTATAGCTCCCGGTCGAAAACTCCACTATCAAGTACAGGGGAATCATAGCATAAAGAAATTGGAGGGCGTTTAAGCTTTGCGTTTAAGAGTGAGACGCGACAGCGTGTTGCAGCGTTGCCAAGGGGTGCTAGGAACGGAACGCCATCGCCCGTTCGGCGCGACGCGTGGCCCATAGGACAATTTGAGGAAAGGGCGCCTGTCTCACATATCTCGGTGGACACCCGAACCGGGCAGTAAGGTAAGGAAAATGAAATAAAAAACTTTTTAAGGAAAGGAAATGACACCTCTCACAATTCTCACTGGACACCTATACCGCGCTTAAGGGAAGGAAAATCCTTTCCCTTACGGCGCGGTTCAGGTGTCTACCGAGATGCGCCATTTTTCGCTCAATGGAAAAGAAGCCGACGACACCGGCTTTTCTGCGGCACGAGCTGCTTAACGCTGTCGCGTTAAAATTGAGCATCTTATTATTCATTTTTTAGGTATATTCACACGAAAGTGCAAGTTTCAGTGTGCTCTTCCGCAAAGGCTCAGGTCTCATTATTTCTTGCGCTTAGCTGGACCATCCCTAACAAACACCTATTATATGTCTGCATATGGTGTCAACAAACATAAATTAAGATGTCTTTACAGCTCTGCAGTAGCAAATAAATTGCCTTAGGGCTTTTTCTTATGAACTGAAGTACAAAATATAATACTATGCTCCTTCTTAAAATTGTGCAGCTGAAAGGAAACTCCGATAGCACCTACTTGCTTTTGTTCCCAATCACATTTTTGTGGAACCCCAAACTCTCGGGAGAGAATGATGTCGACTTGTGCTCAAATTGATCGCAAAGCACTATCATCCCACTGCGTGGATATGTGCAAGTCCTCCAGAGCCAACAACAACAACAATAAGCAGGTATTTCTTTTGAGCACGAAAATGTGTCTTTTTACTGATCAGGCGCCCCGATTTGTTTTAAGGTACGAACAAAGCGGCAGCCGGAAATTAAGAGTTTCCTGTCGCTCAAGACACAGCTCATTTTTTTACACATTAAATATTTAATCCTTTCTTATAGCTAAGAACTGGACGTTTTGTAGTGATAGATAATCAATATACGTACTGATTCGTCGTGGAAATTGCGCTCGCTCTGCAAAAAAGTAAAGCACAGGATATTTCTATGACACGCGTTTCACTGTAGATATACCAAAACTTTGAACAGAAGAAACGTTTGTGGGTGAGGGGATATGTTTTTATCGACAATACAAGGAGATCTGCAGCAAATATAAGAAAACAGAATGTGTATTTAGAAAATTTTCCAAGGAATTGCTAAGAAGCTGTTCCTAACTTACAAAGCCCTAAAGGCAACTTATAATTTAATGTTTAGTGTGGGAACTCGAATACTGTAGCAGATTTGACAATAAGGGTGAACTGATGAAACATATTACCTTAAGCTATAGTCTCTAAACACTTCAAAAATGTATGACACAAACAACTTGCAGATTTTTATAAATGGCTGAAATGAATCGACGTGACAATTGTGGGCTTCATTTTGATAGGGAAGTATGAGATATATTATGTCAGAGAAATATGCCGGCAGTGTTGAAAACGGCATGCTCTAAGCACATGGCACTTTACCAGTGGGCTATTTATATCAATGCTTGGGAGTGTGCTGACACAGGCAATTGCGGCTTCATGGGTGGCAGAATACACGCTCTAAGATATTTCCCAAATATTTCGGCAGCGTTCAATGGGTGACATTTAAACATCGCAGTTCTAAGTGTAGCTTCTATCTTGACTTGGCCCAAAAGATGAAAGTGGCTGAGTGCGTGGTGAGAACGATCCGACAAAGAAAGTGCATGAAATGCACAGATGTAACACAAAATCTATCTATCTAACTTCAAAAAATGCACATAATGCTTCCTCCTTGATTGCTATATCAATCGGTATTCGCTAAAATGTTTAGGTTCTTGGTTTCTAAAAAGATACGCCTAGCAAGAGAATCGTAGCTGATGTAATTCTGATCACCTTCTAATTTACTTAAGAGTGGTTTAAATTAAGAAAGTTCCTGCCCGTGGCTTTGGTCTTTGACAGATTCAAAAAGCATCTATTGGCATCTCACCTCCACAAACAGGTTCGCGAAGTTTCGCCGGTTGTAAAAAGTTTTCAAATTATTCATATAGTTTAGTTGGTGTTCCCCGACTGAAACGCAGTTTGGTTTTAAGCCTTGTTGCTTCTTTATGAGCTTAGAAAATGATTCCGTAGCTGGCTGCTGCCGCAGTTTGCCTCACCTGCTTGATATATATGCCACGCCTAATTATTGATTGTAGATGATAATATATTATGTCTTAATTTCGTTCCCACAGTGAGCTATGTAGCGAGGGGCGTTCCCGCGTGGCCTCTAAAACCATTTTTACCCTAACAAAGTAACTTGAACTCTAATTCGACCGAACAAAAAGTGTGTTCTGTAACACTGTGTATCCCTTGGAGCTCACAACTGCAACTACAATCAAGACTGTGGCCTATGTGGTGGAGTTTACGTACAAACGGAAGGACGACAAACACTCACTCCACATCCAATGGCATATGACACCCAACAGTGCGCACGGCGTAATCACTGAGTGATTCCTCAAACGTCGACTGCATGCACTGGCACCTGGACATGACCCACGCTGCTTCAGAAATTAACACTAATACAATTTTTATCCGACTTCGAAGAACCTGTAAAAGGAAAATAGGATTGTTGAGTTATCGTCAGACTCGAATGTTAATTAAGCGGTTATAACAAGCCGGTAAACCATCGCCGGCTAGTATCCCTTCATTGATCTCTTCTAAGTAACCCTGATTTCTTTGGTTAACTGTGCGCCGCTTCATTAACGACTGTTTAATGAAAAATATGATAGGAAAAAATTTGCCCACGATTTGCCTAAGAAATGCGTTCTACATAATGAAAGCTGGAAGCAACGAAGCAAAAATCTTTATTGCGATATCATTTAAGTGTACATAACAATAAACATTCGCTGCCGTCTATCACGAAATTCCTGACTGGTCGACAGAGTGATCAAGTCACAGGGTCATGCTACATGGCGGAGAGCTGAACGGTAGACGGGTTGTGCCACGACAGAAGACCACGTGATAAGACCAACTTTGCAGGTGCACTGGCAGTTGGCAGATGTGCTCGTTACGTGACATGGCATGGCCTAGCGACACATGCTAAAGGACCACCCAAAGCAAGCACTTAAACTCCGTTAGTGGGATTCAACCTCACAGCGGCGCGAACCGATCAGCTTCGCTAGATGTTTCATCCGATCACTACGCCATATTTTTTCATAACAGGCTTCAGCGATGGTGTAGTGGTCTTGAAGTGCGGAATGAGACCACACGCCATTTCTACCGCCTAACTTTTCCGCGTGTAAACTGGTAGTCTCTCGCACTGTTCTTTGGGGGTCGTCGTATTTATCAAGTTCCATTCTTGCGAAGTACCGTCAAAAACAAAGAGGAGGCGGGAAAACTTACAGAGAAAGCAGGTTTTAGACTGAATTTGCTCCTCCAACA
Source organism: Amblyomma americanum (assembly GCF_052857255.1). NCBI lineage: Eukaryota > Metazoa > Arthropoda > Arachnida > Ixodida > Ixodidae > Amblyomma > Amblyomma americanum. Next base: position 162,647,615 of record NC_135501.1, on the reverse strand, counting down.
TGCATGATGGCAAAGAAAAATAATACAAAGCAGAACTCGACGACGACCCACACTATGCATGAAAATGTGTGCTGCATAATTGAAGACGCGACAAAATTCAACAAACAATATCGTGTGCACGCGGTCGAAAGCTCTATGGTTTGTCCTGATCCGCTGGTGCAGCTGTGCGACTTACGGGAATAGGCTGGGAGGCAGACTACTTATAGTAGTAAGAAGACAGTTCACGAAACAACTGACACACACACATGAACTGAAGGTATTAGCTTACGCAGATGACCTCGCGTTTTTATGCGCTGATAAGGCAAACATCGATGAGGATATTCCTTTAACGGAGGACTTTGGTTGAGTGTTGAGAGCTCAGATTAACTGTTCTAAAGGCCGTGTCCCACTGCGGAAACACAACAGTGATACCAACCAAACACGCGTGCTAGCGACCTGTCAACAAGTCGCCTAACCAACGCGTTCCACAACTTCTTGTCACACTGCACGAATGGCAGAGAAACAAGACAGGTGGTTGCGGTGTTGCCTCGGTATGACGGCTTTTGTGAACCAGAACAATAAACAAACAGCGTTCGTGGACCCTGTTTGTCCTGTTCGCAGGCCTGGCAAATTTCTTCTAGGCACCACACAAACGAAAGCAAGTACTTTGCGGTGATTCATAGGTTTTTTGTCTTTCGTGGTTGGAAACGTCGTTTGCAGAGTGCAAAAAAGACCGTTTCCTTATGTCGCAATGCTATGTGTCGTGGTACGGCGTTTTGCGGACGGTGCATACAAATGGGAAAGCGGCCGTGGCCACCGTCGGCTGGCGGATGCGACTGCCGTGAAAAAGCACGTTTCCTGCAATCCCCGTCGCATTCTTGTGACTAAACGTGCACTCCCGACGAACGTAGTAATGTAGGGAGCCAAAAAGAATGCCTTGTTAAGGGGCTGCCTCGGCCACCAGCTGCAGCACTTTATTTACGTGGCCATGTGCGAGATCCACTCGCGCAGGAGCCAGCGTACGAGTGCGCCAGTTGCTTGCGTGAACATGCCGCCGTCGTTCTCGGGCCGCGGAGAAAGCGACCCGATCGCGATGTTGGAAGACAGGAGCTTTCTATGGGATATAACACACCCAAAATATCAACGATGTGATATGAAAGAATTTGGTTTCAAGAGACCGCTGCAAAAAAACAAACAAAAAAACTTGGGACCGGATTTCACAGGTGAGCGCGAGTTACCTGTCCTATTTTTGAACTTGAGATGAAGAAGAAAGCAGCGGTGCAGTTTATTTTTTTTGAAATAGCAATTAGAATAATTTTATTGGGTCCCAGTTCATTGCAAGAATGATGCATATAAATACACATTTTTTACGACTTTCTCAGCGTGGAACAAACTCGTTGACTGCCGAGATTGTGGCCGGATTTCTAGTAATGTGTACTTATGGCGATACGGACCTCTGATCGATTCCCGGAGGCCGCGATAGCGTAGAGGTAGAGCGTCCGCCTCACGTGCAAGACGACCGGTGCTCAAATCCTGGTGCCACGCAATTCTCCCCTTGTTTGAAAAAAAATCCGTGTGTCGATAGAATTGCATAACGAGCTCTGGGGTGCGGCCTGATGTCGGGGATCAGAACCGACAACACCCTTCCTCACAAGAACAGGACTTGCCCACCCTGGTGTAGTACTTGGCCACAGCCTTCCATGAACAAACCAATTAAACGTCGGCCCTCTGTCCCCAGCGGCTGCGGAGCAACGGACCAAGGCAGCGGTCAAACCTGTGACGCACCGGAGGGTGCTAAGAATTTCTGGCTCCGGACAGGCCGCCATTGGATATTGAACCTGGCAACGTTTAACGGCAGAACTTAACCTAGTGAGGCTAGCCTAGCAATGCTGTTCGAGAAACTAGTGGGAATTAAATGGGATGTGATAGGGCTTAGCGAAATTAGGAGGGCAGGTGAAGCGTATACAGTACTGAAGGACGGACACATACTGTGCTATCGCGGATAAGAGGATAGAGGAGAGCTAGGTGTGGGATTCCTCATTATTAAGGATATAGTTCGCAACGTAGAGGAGCTCTATAATATTAACGAGAGGGTAGCAGCTATTGTAATTAGGCTGAATAGGAGGTACAAGCTGAAAGTGCTGCAGGCCTACGCGCCTACATCCAGCCATGATGACCAGACCGTTGAAAGTTTCTATGAGAACTTAGAATCGGCAATGACTAAAGTATAATCACAGTGCACTCTACTGATGGGCGACCACAATGCGAAGGCGGGCAAGAAGCAGGCTGACGACCAGGCGGTAGGCAACTATGGGATCGGTTCTAGGAATAGCAGGGGAGAGTTATTAGTCGTACTCGAAGATAGGAGTAATTTCAGGATCATGAATACTTTCTTCCGCAAACGAGAGAACAGGAAGTGGACCTGGAAGAGCCCCAATGGTGAGACTAAAAATAAAATCGACTTCATACTATGCGCTCAACCTGACATCGTTCATGATGTGGCCGTCCTCAGAAAGGTGCGCTGTGGTGAATACAGAATGGTAAGGTCTCGAGTTAGCTTAGACTTGAAAAGGGAGCGGATGAAGCTAGTGAAGAGGAAGTCCATTAAAGAGTTAGCCGTAAGAGGGAAATCACTGGAATTTAGGATAGCGCTGCAAAAAAGATATTCGGCTTTAACTGAGGAAGACAATTTTGATGTTCATAGAGTGAACGATAATCTGACATCAATAATTACGGAGTGCGCCGTAGAATTAGGCGGTAGGACAGTTCGACAGGATACCGGAAAGCTATCTATGGTGACAAACTATCTGATTTATAAACGCCAAAGCATGAAGGCGTCTAACCCTACCGCCAGAATAGAACTGACAGAGCTATCGAAGTTAATAAAATAAGCGCGAGGTGGCCGACATAAGGAAGTTAAGTATGGTGAGAATAGGGCATGCTCTAAAGAACGGAGGTAGCCTAAAAGCGGTGAAGAGGAAACTAGGCGCAGGTAAAAAGCAGATGTATGCGTTAAGAGACAAGCAGGGCATTGTCATTAGCAATATGGGTAAGATAGTTAGCGTAGCAGAAGAGTTCTACGCAAATCTGTACAGTAGCCAATGTAATCAGAGCGCTAATGAGAAAGACAGTAGTGCACAGCAATGCGTCATCCCGCCAGTAACGAAAGATGAAGTAAAGAAAGCCTTAGGAGCAGTGGGAAGGGTAAAAGCAGCTAGGGAGGGTCAGGTAACAGCAGATCTGTTGAAGGATGGAGGCGACATCGTGCTAGAAAAGCTAGCTACCCTGTATACGCAATGCCTCATGACCTCTACCGTACCAGAAGCTTGAAAGAATACAAACATTATCTTAATTCATAAGAAGGGAGACACCAAGGGCTTGAAAAATTACAGACCGATCAGCTTATTATCCATTGCCTACAAAGTATTGACCAAGATAATCGCTAATAGATTCATGGCAACCAAATGATCAGGCAGGCTTTCGTAAAGGATATTCGCCAATAGATCATATTCACACTATCAATCAGGTGATAGAGAAATGCGCAGAATATAACCTACCTCTTCATACAGGCTTCATTGATTACGAGAAAGCATTCCACTCAATGAAAAACTCAGCAGTCATACATGCATTGCGTAATGAGGAGGTAGAAGAGCCTTATTTCAAAATACTGGAAGATATATATAGCAACTGAACAGCTACTATAGTCCTCCATACAGTCAGCAATAAAATTTCAATAAGGATGGACGTCAGGCAAGGAGACACAATCTCGCCAATGCTTTTCACCGCCTGTTTACAGGAGGTATTCCGAGGCATGAATTGGGAACAGCTGGGTATAAGAGTAAATGTAGAATACCTAAATAATCTGCGATTCGCTGATGACATTGCCTTGCTGAGTCACTCATGAGGTGGACTGCAAATCATGATCAATCATTTAGACACGCAGGGCACAACGCTGGTCCTAAAAATTAACATGCAGAAAACCAAGGTAATCTTCAACATTCTAGCAAGGGAACAGCAGTTCACAATTGGCAGCGAGAGCCTGGAAGTTGCAAAGGAATACGTCCACATAAGGCAGGTAGGGACAGCTGATCCGGATCATGACAAGGAAATATCTAGAAGGATAAGAATGGGGTGGAGCGCATATTGCAGGTTCTTGCAGATCATGAGTGGCAGTTTACCAATTTCCCCCAAGAGAAAAGTATAGAACAGCTTTATCTTACCGGCTCTGACCTACGGGGCAGAAACGTGGAGGCTAACGAAAAGAGTTCAGCTTAAGTTAAGGACAACGCAGCGAGCCGTGGAAAAAAATGATAGTTGGAACGTTAAGAGACCGAAAGCGGGCAGATTGGGTGAGGGAACAAACGCGGGTTAACTCCATCCTTATCGAAATCAAGAGGCAAGAAATGGGCTTGTGCAGGGTATGTAATGCGAAGTCAAGATAACCGCATGTCATTAAGGGTAACGAAGTGGACACCAAGAGAATGTAAGCGTAGCAGGTGGCGGAAGAAGGTTAGGTGGGCGGATGAGATTAAGAAGTTTGCAGGCAAAGGGTGGATGCGGCTGGCAAAGGACATGGTTCATTAGAGAGACATGGGAGATGTCTTTGCCCTGCAGTGGGTGTAGTAAGGCGGATGATGGTAATGATGATGATGGTGATGGGCCCTATTATTATACTTCAATAGGGCAGAAATCCGGTCGGCGTGGAAATGAATTGCGGTACAGCAGCGTAACATACAACATGCGTAGAAATATCCACAGGACACAGAAGTGGCCACGTGAAGCCCGCGTTTAATTCTCTCGCATCAAGTCTTCGGACGCGCCTTGCTGAGGCACCCTTGGCAGCCAGTCGATTTTTCATTTGGAGAGCGGTTTCTTGTCGGTGGCGGCTAGTCGTCCGACTCAGAATCGACTACGCAGTATAGCGGCAAGCCTGCTGCTTAGCACCCGTGCACGGTAAGTATTCTGCAAAATCGCAATTATCTACGGCAGCGCAAGGCGTCCCCAGTTTCCGCAGCTGTGCACACGCAGCAATAACTCACGGAGGAGTCCGCGTGAGCAAGAGCAAAGAAGCCGCGGGGAGCGTGACGAAACTGGGTTTTCTCTTGTGACAGAGTTTCGGAACAAGCGGCGCAACTTTTGTGAGGGATTCGTCTTTTGAATCTATGTGGCGTGATAACATTTTCCGGCCTGTAAGTGCTGGTGGTTTGGTTGTCTCCACCTCTATGTCCGGCAGATAGTTTCTGGTTTCATGCTTTTCCTTGACATTATACACCTAACGGTGCGCGCATTCTTGGAAGTAAATTTAGTTCATCTTTTACCGAACCTGATGTTACCTTCTAATGTTTCTGATCGCCCATGTTTGGGGGGCTTCATGCATGAGGTGTACTTGGCTTTTCGTTTCTTCTCCGAGTTCCTGTTTTCAGTGTCAAGGAATGGGTTGCTCAAGGATGTAATTTGTATGCTGTTTCCTCCGCCTGTGTACTGTTCTATGTATATTGGTTTACCGGGACATGACGTACTCAACGTAAAATGCCCTTCTCGCCTTGCGCCAAGACGTTTTTCTATAAGCTACATAGCGAGAGAATGCCCCTTAAAACGTTGTAACGTGGAAGGCTAAGTTAGTTAGTAAATTATCAATTGAAATAAAGCTAGCATAAGAGGACCAGCCGTTATTTGCCTTCGCAGTACATGCTCTGCCAAAGCCCATTTCTTCCTCTTGATTTCAACGAGATTGTCCTTAACACGCGTTCGTTTACTCACCCACTCTTCCCGCTTCCGGTCTCTTAAAGTTACTTTAATAATTTTTGTTTCCATAGCTCGCTGTCTTGTCCTTCATTTAAGCTAAAACCTTCTCGTTAGCCTCCATGTTTCTGCCCCATAGATTAGTACCGGTAACATACAGCTATTGTACACTTTTCTCATGTTTAGTTAGTTGTTAGGTTAGTTGTTTAGTTGCGTCGTATTATTCATTGTGTTGATTTTATGTTATTTTCTTCACGGTTTGTACATAGTTCATGTAAATACAACGTTGCTTTACTGTAATAAATACCACGTTTAAAAAAAAAAGCGGCGATAGCCTAGTGATCTCGCACAGCGGCCTTTGAAACTGGCCTGTCGACGCCACCGCGGTTTCGACACCCCTTCGTGGATGGTGATGTGATTTCTCCTTCGACCTCTTTTTCTTTATGTTCCCGAGGTGCATATAGCAGACGCGATTTTGCTAGGCTCTGACCCTCTGCATTAGTGCTTCCGCACTAAAAGCGCATTGAGCTTACAGAGTTCATCGCACCTGAGCATAACTTTTTATACTACCTTGGGGCCACTACGCCTGACGACTATAGTTGTGCTAACTTCGTTTCAGAGATTTCAAGAAAACGGCGGTTCTTTAATGTACCATTTAGTTGTACCATTAGTTTCGTTAGCTGGATGAAAATCATGCACGTTTGACAGAGTGTGAAAATTTGCAATGCATTTTCTCAGAGAGTTTGGCTTCAAAAACAACAATCCATGCCACAAAAAATATTCAAGACATGATAATGGGCAAATGTAGGTAATTTTTCTTCTTGCTCAACAAAAAGAATATTTTGCTGCAAGCCTGAAGAGATCAATGTCAACACATTCAAAATAAATGGCCGCCAGTATAGCGACGTACGCAGCAGTGTCCATGACTGAACACTTCGCGCTACCTGTTCAGAATGAAATGTTAGGCTACGGAAGAGCAGCGATTGTTATAGAACCATGCGGCTAGTTTTTAACAGCTAACATATAAAAGGTGAATTTACATCATTTTTTTCGTATTCGAGAGAGAGCAGAGAAGTCAACAAACTAGAGTCCTCACCTTTAAAGTAGGGGCAGACAAGTCTTTACTCCTGTACTTTGGTGGTTTTTCAGCAAATGGGAGATTAAATTTAGGGTCTGTCGGGATAAAATTATGGGCAATGAAAAACAAGATTGTCTCTGTTAGGTACATTCATTTTTTCACAACATGGAGCTCATTTATAAGGGATGTGACCTGCATGTGTAATCAACGCCGTCCATCATCATCATCAGCCGGACTGCGCCCACTGCAGGGCAAAGGCCTCTCCCACGACTCTCCATTTAACCTTGTTCTTTGCCAACTGCGCCCACCCTATGCCCGCATCTTCTTAATCTCATCTGCCCGCCTAACCTTCTGCCGCCCCCTGTTACGCTTGCCTTCTCTTGGAATCCACTCCGTTTTGGCTAATCTGAAGTTCAAGTCATTGGAACAGCCACAGTCCAGCCATATCATAGGCAGTTCCCCACCATGATAGAATTTTGAAAAGTCTAGCTTTAATATAAAAACATTTTGGCACGTCTCTTTAGGGACCATAATTGAATAATTAAAAATATTAATTTTAAAGGCCTCATCTTATGGCTCACAAGTTTTCGGTACTACAGGCTTTTTCTTCCTGTTATAATTCCTGCACAATGGGAAAATATAAATTGGGATCAGAAAAAACATTTACAGCATCTCTATTTTGCCATAAAGTGTCAGCCGTTTCAGCCACACTTTTTCATCACCCTTCACGCCTTGCTTGATATCATACTTCTTGTATCTTACAAATAGCGTTGAATGTTTTTCGAGCAATTGATTCAAACTCAACGCCTGACACTCGAGTATCGATACTCTAAACTTAAGATTTGCCCCCCCCCCCCCCCATTAAAGCAGCCTTGCTACTGTTAATCTTACCTTCCATGAGCGTGATGGCATGTTCCTTGCCTTCTTCTTTAAAATGTTTATTGAAGGCTCTCTGTCATCTTTCTTAGATTTCAAAGCAGACATGGTGTAGAAAATAAACGCTTCCGTGCACAGGCGACATTTTTGCTATTTTGTCTAAAATAGCGATACATGCTCCCTGTACTTACCCTTTGAACAAAAATTTATCGACATCACGAGAATTTCTCACTACTCTACTATATTACGAGTACATACATGCGACGCCATGCAGAGACTTCTGAACGTCCTCTGACTATAACTTTTCTTTGGGCGACTTAAGTTCTGTATATTTTACCAGCGTTGTCATGATCAGCCTGACTACGCTCACTACAGGGCAAACCCCGTGAAATGTCTTTCCAATTAACCCTGTTCCTTGCAAGCTGCAGACACCGCATTCCGGCAGGCTTAATCTCATCCGCCCACCTTACTTTCTGCCGCCCCCTGCTGCGCATGCCTTGTCTTGGAATCCACGCCGTCACCCTTAAGGGTCAGCAGTTATCTTTCCTTCGCATTACATGTCTTTCCCAAGCCCATCCCTTGCTCATTATTAGCAACAGAACGTCATTAATCCGCCTTTGTTCCTTCACCCACTCTGCCCGCTTCCGGTTACTTAACGTTTACCATAGTACTGGGGCTTGATTTCTGCCGGATTTTATGTCCATATCCGAGCTTTTCTTAATTGCGTTTTTAAGTTACCCATTTTTAGAAGCGTACAAAAATTTGTGACGTTGCCCTCTGCGGCGCTACTACGCAGCGGATGTTTCCGAAAGCCGTTTTAGAAGCACATAGCTTTTGGACAAACAAAAAAATCACGACTACCTATAAAAAAAAACTCACTTCAAACCAAGCACCTATAATTTCCTAAAAAAGTTATTGGAAAGTAGAAATGCAATAAACTGTGCTTCCTGGAAGAAAACTGCCGGCACCTCAGAACTTATATTGCGATATACTATAATTCCTTGATTTACCGCGTCGCCACTTGAGATTCCGTTTTTTGAAGGAATATTCATTTTGCACGAATATTCGCACAAGTATTGAATTTGCTCGCAAATATTCGATTCGAATTTGATTCGGCGCTTTTACTACACGATTCTTATTCGATTAGAATTTAAATTGTCTATATGTAGTGGATTTGGTGGCAAAGCTAGCCTATTTGTATTCGATTTGGTGTCCAATAAGCACTATTCACACATCACTACAAATAATGATGAGAAACTTCATTTTGTTTTTGTTAAAGCGTGAAACAAACATTAAGGGTTGATGACTAGCGTGTTCCGATTGCTAAATGTTGTACGGTGTGTGTTTTGTAGACAAGAATTCATACAACAAGAAAGCAATTGTCAGGCTACCAAACTTACCGTAGTCGTGCATATCGTAGCAGTAGCACTCCTTCGGGTCATCTGGAGGACAGAACCCACCTGTGTGCTCCAGCGTGGTGCAATACATATCACAGAACTCGGGATTGCGGCAGTTTGTATGTCCTGAAAATTAATTTTCTTAAAGAAAAATTGTCGCTTAATCTTTTTTGTTTGCTGTTACTGTTTGTTGCTGTTACACATCACCACAGTAACCAAGAAACTCGACATCATCCTGCTGCAAGAAACGGCAACGGTGACCCCCACCCTCCCTGGGTATCGCGCTCATGTTAGCCCGGCGGAGGGACGGGGCGTCTGCACGTTCGTTCGCAAAGGGCTCACGTTCATCGAGCACCAACTCAAACACGGCCGCAGCAGGGTGGAATATACCTTCACCGAAATCATCCCAAACAAACAACGGAAAGGCAGCCTGTTCATCGCCAACATCTACAGTAACCCCAAGCACCAAACACAGAAATTCAAGACCCTACTACACACAGCCAGCACCCAAGCCAAAGACAACACGTTGCTGATCGGAGGGGACTTCAACGCCGCCCATCGAGCGTGGGGTTACGTGAAGGATACGGCCAAGGGACGGGACCTATTACAAGATATCCTGGACCACAACTGTGCCCTGATCACGGACCCCGCTCATCCCACCCGCATCGGCAACTCCGTAGCACGAGACACCACACCAGACCTTACGTTCATCAAGAACGACCACACGGGCAAAGTAACGTGGCACAACACCGGCGTCGACCTGGGCAGCGACCACTACATCCTTGAAATTACGATACCGAACCAATTCCGGGGCAACAACATTATGCACAAGTGGACGGACTGGGACGGCTTCCGTAAGGGACGTCCCACCACAGCACAAGACATCACAGACATCGAAACCTGGACGGAAGAGCTTTGCGATGCTGTGCACTCGGCCACCAAAACCATCGAAACGGACGAGGACGTCATCGCCATGGATAGCCGCCTGGCCCATCTGTTCGAGGCCAAACGTTCGATACAGGCGCGCTGGAAGCGGCAACGGTGGAATCGCAAATTGAGAAAGAAGGTAGCCGACTTAAACAGGGCCATTGAACACCACTGCAAGGTCCTGTGCCGTCAGCAATGGAATGAAATCTGCAACCGAGCTGACAGGCAACTGCATCGCGGTTGCACCTGGAATCTATTTCGGCACCTCCTAAACGAAACCAAGACCAAGTCACACCAGCGCAACCGCCTCGCCCGCCTCCTGCACACCACCACACAACAACAAGGAAAAGACGCCGTTATCAAGAGCCTGGAAGCCAAGTATCTGCCGGACACGCCAACGGAAATCCACCCGCCGTACGGGGGGCTGCCCAACGCGTGGCTCGACCGAGACATTACCGTGTCAGAGGTACGAGTAGCGCTGCACGAGCTCAACACCCGCTCAGCAGCCGGCCCCGATCTCGTTACCAACAAGATGCTACGAAACCTCGACAATGCATCGATCGAGGCACTAACCCGTTACTTCAACGAATGCTGGCGTTCGGGCAAGCTCCCCGGACAGTGGAAAACGGCAAGAACAATCCTGATCCCGAAACCGGGCAAACCACCGGACATCGGCAACCTGCTTCCCATCTCGCTTACATCCTGCGTGGGCAAGGTACTGGAGCACGTGGTGGCCAACCGGTGGCAGGAATATCTGGAGAAGGAAGGCCTCTATCCGGACACGATGATCGGCTTCCGACACAGACTCAGCACACAAGACGCCATGCTACAACTAAAACAAGAAATCATCGACAACAAGACACAAGACAGCAAAGTAATTCTGGGGCTCGATCTACAAAGCGCATTCGACAAAGTCAAACACTCAGCCATATTAGCACAAGTATCACGACTCAACATGGGGGTAACGAGCTACAATTACATCCAAGACTTCTTGACCAACCGCACGGTGGAACTGCACGCCGGAGACCTCAGACTCCCCGAACGCAAGCTCGGTAGCACGGGTACCCCGCAGGGTTCGGTCATCTCGCCGTTGCTCTTCAACCTCGTTATGATCGGGGTAGCGAGGGCAGTAGCGGGGACCGGCGTCCGGCATACGATCTACGCCGACGACATTACCCTGTGGGCGGCCGGCGGCACCGACGCCAGCATCGAGCAACAGCTACAAGCCGCGGTTACCGCCATCAAGCAGCACCTTGACGGCACCGGCCTAGTGTGCTCGCCCGCCAAATCCGAGCTGTTCGTCCTCACACCATTACGACCGGGACGGAAACGCGCTCCCCCTCGGGAGTGCGATCACATCAAGATCATGACCGCATCGGGGCAACGCATCCCCGAAGTTCCCAAGATCAGAGTCCTGGGCCTGCTGCTAAACAAGAGCGGCCGCAACGACGAGACCATCAACAAACTTACCACCAAGGCAATGGACGCCATCCGGCTTATACACCGAGTCTCGACACGACGGGCGGGCATGCGTGAAGACAGTCTCGTGCGCCTCGTCCAGTCGTTCGTGATCAGTCACATCGCCCACGTTGCGGCCTACCACAACTGGCAGGTCACTGACAGGAACAAGATCAACACGCTGATCAGACGGGCTTACAAGACGGCGCTGGGCTTAACGGAGACCACGAGTACGGCTCGGCTCCTGCAGCTCGGCGTCCATAACATCCTAGAAGAAATAGCCGAGGCGCAGCTCACCGCGCAAATGGAGCGTCTCTCTACCACCAAGACGGGGCGCAGTATGCTGACATCCCTGGGTTACAACCCCCGAACCCCCAGCCGGCAACCATGCGAGATCAGCGAGGAGGCGCGGGCTCACATCCATGTGGACCCCATCCCGAAGAACGTGCACCCCGAATACAACCAAGAACGGCGGCAGGCACGGGCCCAGGCCCTCATCGAGAAACACGCCCAAGACCCGCACGCCCGGTACGTGGACGCAGCGGAATACAAACGAGAAGGCTTCGCGGCAGTGGTCGTTGCGGCGGCTACCGGCACCACGACAACGGCAGCGAGCGGGCGGTGCACGGATGCCACAGACGCCGAGGAGGTTGCCATCGCTCTGGCGATCTCCGAGGCCGAGTGTCACACCGTGCTCAGTGACTCGAGGAACGCCGTGCGCAACTTTGCCAAGGGGCGAGTGAGCGCGCCGGCGGCCGCCATCATCGGCAAGCTCCAGCCCCAAGACCGCCGCAGCACCATCCGTATCAAGTGGTTCCCGGCGCACGCGGGCGAGTGTGCATCCTCGCCGAACCACAACGAGACGGCCCATTCGGTGGCGCGAGCGCTTACCCTCCGCGCCCCCGAGAGTGACCGTTCCGTGTGGTGGTTCGAAACCAAGGACCGCGTAACCAGTTATGGCGAAGTTACCATGTGTTACCGCCTAGCTCGACGGACAATGCCGCCTCCCCACCCGGCACTCAGTCGGGAGGAGGCCGTCATCCTAAGACAGATACAGACCGGGTCACTCCTCGCCCCGGCAGTGCTACACGTACTTCACCCAGAACTCTATCCGAGCGATTTGTGCAATGTTTGTGCAGCTGGTCCGGCGGACCAATGGCACATCATGTGGGACTGTGCCAGGTTCCCGACCGAGGCTACCTCCAGGATATACCCGCCCGAACTTCAAAGTGCAGTGCAGTCTGCAGACAAGGACATTCAACTATGGGCCGTCCAGCAGGCCCGCGGTGCGCTCGAAAAGCACAAGCCTCACGACCCACCACAAACGGGCCGAACGGGGGTAGTGCAGAGGAGGGCATAACCCCGGGTCGACGATTGGCCAACGTCAAGACGCGTCAAACCGTCGGTTGCCGGCATTTTCAATAAAGTTTTTCCTACCTTTTCCTACCTACTGTCTCCTACTGCACCTTATACATCCTGTAGTGACTTCGTCCCCAATGTAATACCAGAGTTCCTTGATGTACCAAGCTTTCAAATGACCGTGATAATTTAAAGTAATAAATATTGTTTAGATGCAAAATAGAAGTGGTTTATATGACATGAAGTCGACTGCCACTACTGACATAAAATGCTGGTTTCAAAAGTACGTTCCGAAAACATGTACAACACGGCAGTGAAGCTTTGGTCCTCAAAGTTGCTGTACAATAAGTATACGATTGCTTAGAACATTTGTATGAACTGTGTAACGTTCTATGGTTGTAAATATTTCATCGAAGAAAGTAAAAAAAAATGTACTTTCTAGACTCTTTTTCACTGAGTAAGCAGCACCTTTCATGGTATTTGTTCCTCTCTGGCTATGCGTTTTTGGTACATATAGCATTTTGATGTGCTGCAAGCAATTCCTGAAATAAAATTACAATAAATTACTGCTATCAGCTAACTGATCAATGGCCATACACTAAGGAAGTCTCATAAAACCACCTAAGCCACCTCGACATCCGGTTCAAGAGAATCTATCTCACAGGCGACAAAAACGCACTACTTTCGTGCTTGCCATAGAGCAAGAAAGAGGTGGTGAAAACCGAGGCACTATCCATACGGCGCAGGTCACAGGAAAAATCATGTACGTATCATTACACAGAACGTCAGCATTGAGCATTTATGTTGAAGATTTAGCTACGTATCGTGCCCTTGTACATTGCACATGTAACTCTTTGTAAAAATTGTTCCGGCTTTGAAAAGTTAATCTTGAAATAGGTTTCCTCGTGCAATACACTTTGTGCGGAAACTTCTATGTAATTATGTTGGCAAATCATTGAAGGCTGAAATATTTTTAAAGCAATGAGCGCTGATATTCAGCGGGAACTATCCACAGGAAGGTGTTCAAGTAATATTTTACTTTCAATCTGCATTTTCTAACTGCTCTCTGTTAATGCGCTTAGAAAGCCCCAGCCTGAAAGAAAGAAAGAAACGCACTGCTGCATACTGCACAATGGTTGTATCACTTCCGACTTACCAGAACTTTGTGGACTGTAGTCGTCGTCTTTAATCAATTGCCGTAAGTCTGAAAAAAGTAAACGTAGCACAATTAGGTTACACTCTCTTCCCGGCACGGGCGTCAGGGGCTGAACATATTTGTCTTCAGGTTTCTAAGAGCGATATAACTTTTTAAAAGCACCAGATTTAGCTCTGGCAATATTTTACTTTAAAAAGTTTTCTGAAGCCATTTTTGGAGAAAATTTCTTTTGCCATACCGACATTGACCATCACAGTTCATACTGATCGATTTATAGACTCCTGTAAGATTTCGCTTCATGAATAATTATGTTGAAAAATGTATAAAGGTTGAAATATTCATCAAAAAATTAAGTTAAGCAACCAGCGCAAGCTCACGTTAAAAATGATGCGATAAATATTATAGTTCGTGACGAATGCATTAATCAGTTGATGCTTTATGGGGGTTTCACGTCCCAAAGCAACTCAGGCTATGAGGGACGCCGTAGTGAAGGGCTCCGGGAATTTCGACCACATGGGGTTCTTTTACGTGCACTGACATCGCACAGCGCACGGGCCTCTAGAATTTCCCCTCCATCGAAATTCGACCGACGCGGCCGGGATCAAACCGGCGGCTTTCGGGTCAGCAGTCGAGCGCCATAAGCACGGAGCCACAACGGCGGCATTAATGAATAGAAGTTATGAACGTGACACCGGAGTCGCTCTCTGCTGACTGAGCTAGACCGCTTTTGAGCGTCACATGACGGAGATGGTCGTTTTGTAGCGCAGCTTAACTTTGAACTGGGCTAACACGGATGCAAAGCACGGTACCAGTCTCAAAATTAGACTACCTCAGTAAATATGTCTCCTGTGGCAAAGCAGTAACGATGTCAGCGAACATAAGAAGACCAGTGAATGATGTTCGCATTTAAGATGTTAACTGAGCTTGGGTATTTAACAATTTAACTTGCATTGAGCATGTTCTTGATCGTTGCTACAACGTCCAACAACACAGCGCTGCGAAAAACATTGGAACAGCTTGAGGTGTTGCTAGACTCGCGGCACCGGCTAAAGCGTTACGGCGGACATCAACTTTGCGAGCCTACGACCTCGTCAAGCTTTCGCTTAATACAAGACCATTCCGTGTTTTTCTTTCTTTCTTCGTTCAGAATTTTAGACAGCAGAGTGTCGTTAAAGCGATGATCCTATGCGACGTTTTTACGTTGACAGAGTCGTGAAACCGCAACATTTGTGTAGTTTTGTTTTGGGTTTGGTTGGTTTTGTGTGCGGTGTGACGCAGTCAACTTCCTGCCACACCAATCTTCGAAACACTTTTGTCCCATCCTGAAATCCAAGTCATCTTTTCTTATTATGTGTGGCGGCTTTTTTTTTCGGACAGACGGGTAGGTACTTGAATGTACGTCTATTAGAACACAAAAACAAGATAGATAGAATAGCCCCTATCTGGAAATCTGGCGGCCCACTGTCGAACCAGCAGCGAAGGAGAACGTGGGCCGAGATAACGAGGCTGACAAATTTATGATCAGGGGTAGATGCCGGATAAAAATGGAAATTATGGCACTTTATCACATCCCAAAGCACCATGCTTCATGTGTCAGTGACCCATCTGGTTCATTAACTGCGAAAGAAATCAGATACCTGCCCAAGTCATTGTAAATCTATTTTTTTCAGTCACATAGCCTCTCTTTCTTTGAGTATCATGAGTTGTTTTTTGTATATATTGATTATTTCCTTGCATAAACTCATGAGTTGATAGTAAGCGCTGTGTGCCTCGTTCTCTCTTTCGTGATGTGCAACGTTACCTTGAACCCCCCGTTAACCGATATCGTATGTGAGGTTTCATATCCTGAGGCTGCACGCAATTTCACCAATTGCTATTTGGGAAAAAAATTGCACTCAAACTACTTATCTTACGGGCTTAAGAAACATCACCTCTATCTAAATGCGACCGCCGTGGCCCTCAGCGTTATTCTAAATAAAGTGTTTAATAGAAGTAATTATCATAAATTTTTCCTTCCCCGTCATGATTGCTCATGGAGTGTTGGATGCTCTTTCATGACAATGCAGAGATTTCGGTGTAGTACTACGTGAACAGTACAGCCGTTTCGCTTTCTGCAAGAAGCTTAGACAATGCAGTTTCAAAGTAGCACGTTTTGGCGCATTTTTTAAATTTTTTAATGCCACAGCATTACTAGGCTACGTCGGCGTCTTGAGAGTGAACCAACCCGCCGCGATGGCTAAGTGCTTAGGGCGCTCGGCTACTGAGCCGGAGTACCCGGGTTCGAACCCGACCACGGCGGCAGCGTTTTGATGAAGGCGAAACGCAAGATAGATAGAGAAGGTTTATTGACTTGAAAGGCAGAGAGGTTGGCCTGAAAAATATCTGGCCTGCTACTCTGCACTGGGGAACCGGAATAGGAGACAAAAGAGGGTCACGATGGGGGCTGATGATGATGGGAGGAGGCAGATGAAAAAATACATAAAAAATAAAATAAAAAATAAAAATGCACACTTTGTAACATCACAAACGCTGAGGCAAGGTCCGTGTCGCTTAAAAAGTCTGAGAGCGCTCGCGTTGCCTCTACAGTTTTCAAACTATCTGCCAAGCGCCGAGGATCAAATCCTCCGAGAGGGGATTTGTGTCCATAGACCTCAACACAGATGCAAACATGAGTCATTCACGTGTATATGCTGGACAACCACTAGAACATGTTCTAGTCTCTTGCACGCCACATGTGGTACAGTACGGGGTCTCCGCTTGTCCTATTAAGTGTAAGTATTTGCGCGTGAAGGCGACGTTTAAACGTGATCTATGGATTACGCATGCAATAGGGCGTAGTATTCCGCGAGGAACAGAAAAGGTCATCGCCGGATCTAGCCGTTTAAGGCGTATGTGTCGAGTGTCTGGTAGGGCCCAGTACCTAGCCGGCGCACTCCTCACCGATTCCGAAAGGAGACAAGTGGTGTCCGGTCTAGAGAACGGCACAGCTGTGCGCAGGCCACTGCTGAAGGCGCTCCTTGCTTCAGCGTCGGCGGTCTCATTTCCATCGAGTCCGCAGTGTCCAGGGATCCACTGAAACACTATACGGTGGCCTTTTTCCTGAGAAAATGACAGGAGACTAATGATATCAAGAGCCAGTGCTTGGTAGGCGGTGTGGCATAGGAAGCATCCCAAAAGTTGTAGCGCAGGTTTACACTCAGTGAAAATGCACCACTCCTGAGGCGGTTCTCCGCAGATGTGGCGGATCGCTTAGCGAAGGCCAGCAAGCTCCGCAGCGGTCGAAGTAGCGTTGTGCCCTAAAATGAATCTGCGGGTCGTCTGCTGAGCGGGGATTGCGAAAGCTGCTGTTGATGCCTTTGGTGACGCAGATCCATGTGTGTATACGTGCACACAGCTTTGGTATTCTGACCAGATCTAGGCAAGAGCAAGTTGCTTCAGTCCGCTAACTGGCATCACAGATTTCTGGATTATGCTAGGGACATGCAGGTATACTGAAGGCTGCTGAGCCGTCACCCATGGTGGCTGCAAGGGATGATGCGGCAGGGCATAATCTGATGGCAATTAGGATCGATGGAAGCGCAGTGCACGTGCGAAACGCAAAGGCCTCCGTGTGCTGTGCGATGTAAGTGCACGTTAAAGATTCCCAGGTGGTAGAGATTATTCCGGAGGCCTCCACCACGGCACCTCTTTCTTCTTTCACTCCCACCTTCCCCCCTTCCCTTACGGTATGGTTCGGGTGTCCAACGAGATATGCAAGACACTTACAGCGTCATTTTTTGCAATGTCGACACCCAAAGTTTCCACCAAACGTGGAAGCAAGAGTGGTGTTATGAAGTATATGAAGTCAGTGACTAAAAAAAATTGACTCAGAGTCGTTAGTCGTTGGTCGTTAACATTAGTCATTATTTATGAACCTAATTAATAGCTATATTGTAACACTTATAATGACAATAAATTATAATGTTAATAAATGATACTGATTATCGAGGATACATAGTGGTACTAATTAGTGGTGGTGACTAAAGTAGCTAATTGGTGAGACCATGTGGAGTCATTGGGGTGTGACGCCATCACATGCGTTTTATGACGTTATGCCTACAACCAATTAGAGTAGAGCAAAAACGGAGCCCTGAATGTCGGTGTCAGGGAAGTAGGAAGATATGCAGGTTTTCAAATAGTTCTAGAACATCCCATAGGACGCCATATGAAGAACAGCTACCAAACTAGACTAGGCACCACCAGCGTGGCGGCAAACCCTAATGCTTTCGCATTTCTCCAATGCAGTCTCTGGAGGGATTTTTAAGTTTATGCTTGTCTTAGTTATCTCACGCAAGCACAATGCCGTTTATTTTAAAGAGGAATATTGGAGCTTTTTTTTTGCTATGAATACCGCTGTTTTGCGAGTGTTGTATGTATGTAGCGCGTTGTGCTGTCTGTTCTTTCTTGATGGTTGCGTCCTGCCTCTACTGAAATTTGCTTTTATTCAACTCTGCTGCCCTTTCTTTTCTTTTGCTGGAATGACTACTCTTAATTATTCTGAAGCTGAAATAATTGTCGTTCAGAGAAGCCCATTACTATTTAGCTCATTTAGCTGATACCCACCCAACTGTGTACCATGTGATATCATACCTTTTTTGTTGCAAATGCTAAGAAAACAGTAATTTATTTGCTTCAGTTGAATTAAACAACATTATATCACTCAAAGTGTTTCTTTATTATCGAGTTCAAGAGACTTTTATCTGAAAAATTTCTCGCGTTATCTCCGGATAGAAAAACAAAGCAATTGATTGAAACTGAAAAATTTATTTCCTTCATTTCAAAGAAGCATGTTAAAATATCTCAACCATTGTGACCGGTTTCAGCAGGTCACTTTTTAGATATGAACTGGTCACCTGAAAGAATTGAGATCTGATCAGAATACAAAAAAAACATTTCAAATGGCTTTGTTCTTTCTTCATGATGTCTCTTCTTTGGTACTGTCATATTTTGTTTATTTTTGTTCTTAAAGAAATCACCACACAGTGATTTTATCCGAGTGGTACAAACATGATAATAAATACAAAGACATCTATTTTTATTTAGATATTTGATATCTTTTTATTTTGTTACTTAACCTGGCATAAACCACAAACATCGCAAATTTCGCTCTTGGTTTACCCATCGGAGTAGTTTCTTTGTCACCGAAAAGTTCCAAAAGGAGTACTGCAATACGGCTACTGGACTCGGATACCGCGCAGAATTGTTGCGTAGTTTAGTAGTGAGGAGATACTCTAAATATCGCTAGCCGTAGGAATTGTTATATTATTCATGAATATGCATGCAGTACGCATGAGGTTGTTGATGTGTTTTTGAAAGATTGTTTTTTTGGTGCTCATGATAGGCAGTGCACATCTGCTGGAACCTCTCGGAACAGAACCAATTTAAGCACAGGGCCGAAGAAATATTCTGCATGTTCCCTGCTTCTCACTTACATTTCGGAATATATGATTCACAGAAGCAGTGATAAGGCGGCTGGTATCCACAGAAGGCGCCTTGAACGCCAAGGCGATTGCACTCCTTGAAGCACTGCCTTGTGTCATTGGGACAGCCGTGAGTGTCTGTAATAGAAATTTTTTCAGGAAGAATACCGTTTTTGCCACAATATAAAAATAATTCACAGAGAAAATAAATCGAGGCTCTTGAACGCTAACCGGGGAAAAGGAAACATAAATCGGTTCACTTACAGGATTTGGTTAATTCGATTGTTGACCAATACTCGAGCGACTGGCTGCAGAAAGCGGGGTGTTTTCATTTCTGCCGACATATTCTGCAGTATTTATTGCTATTTTTGATACCGCATTCGAAAGGCAGCGACACAGCATGTTTGACTAAATGCTTCGAGGCACATTCTCCATACATATGAAATTTTCCCAAAGTATAAAGGAGATTTTGGTGAAAAACTCATAGGACGGTTACGACCGTGTAACGCCATGTTCAGCGATAGCTGTTTAGGCGCTTAGATTTGGGGGTATATTCCTGCCACACCGGTGTAAAGGTAAAGTGATGCATCCCTGCACTGGCAGGCGGCAGTTCCAAACAGAGCCACCCGCATGCTTATGCGACACAGGTTAACAGTGACATAAGGTCACGTGACGTTAATGTCACGTGGCTGTGACATTAAGGCGCCCGCCGGTAACGCGACGGCGACAACGGTGACGGCGGTGAGAAAGCCAGGGACGGGCGCCTAGATCCTAACAGCTGTCGCTGTAAAACGTAGCTGCGGGGCATAGCAGACGCTTACTAGGATACTCAGTTTGCATGCCTTTCGTATCTGCAGTTGCAGTTTAAAAGAAATGCAGTTTTATTAAAATAACGCTTTGCGGAGCAAGTTCTCTAGTTCTTATTTCCTATTGACAACCTCCTTAGTAACAAAATGATTTCCACTTGAAAATGCTCGACATTAAGATTGTGAGGTGCTATTTTGCCTCATGTTTCTTACCTGTTAACTGCTTAATGAGCTCGCCTGTGGCCACAATGCGACCGTACGGCCAGGATAAAGTCATCAGATCTGCAAAAAGTAACCATTTGAAAGTGCCCTAACCCTGTACCATCGAACATTTGTACGCAGGGCAATCTTTGATTGCCTTGCGTACAAAGCGAAACATGTATCTCAAACAAGATGCTATTGCAACCTATTAACATCATTCGTTACCAAGTAATATCACTGAATTTACTTTGTCAAGTCAGGTGTAACTGATGCATTGCAATTCAGCACTTTAAGTCAAAGATAGGGAAACAAAATAAACACAAAATAAACGTTTTACTTGTTCCCCTGATGGTCAGAAAAGCCTGTTTAAGATTATATTAATATATTATAAATAGCGTCCAGCACGTCTCCAGGGGACACGCCTTTGATATAAATGATAAGGCAATGAAACACGCCTACCTTTGCCTATTGTGGGCCTCTTTGTTGGAGGTTTCGCTGCAGAGACAAGAGGCAAAAAATCAGCGAGCATGCTAAGCCCAGAAATAATGTGAAAAGACTTCGAGTTGCGTTGCCGCACAGTTTTAAACCTTTGATCTAATAGAATAATTAAAAAAATGATTCAGTTACTGTTCATAGCTGTGGTTACGCGAACCTGAGGCACGGCTGGGATGGGCCGAAATATTTACGCTACTCGGAATGTTTGGAGTTGCACAGTGATGCCACTGGGAGGACGACAGGGGCGGAGGGGAGGCGGAGGGTGAAGCGAGGATGAAAGGCAGTGCACAGGAAGAGTGCGCACGCTGACATGATATTCGCCGAACGTGACTTGCACAACTATTGCCGTAATACAACGAGGGACAAGTTGGAAGCCAGGCTATAGTGGTTTTCGATCAAGTGCAACGTATAGGCATCCCATAGATGTTATTGGAGGCGCTTGAGAAGAAAGTGATCAATGATGTTTGCGGCATTATCTTCAAGCCCAAAAGTGGAAGAATTTCTTCCATTGCAACATAGATAATTGCAACTAAAAATGCCCTAGTCCCAGCTGTACCGGATCTTCAGTATCGAAACAATGCACCCCAAAACATTTTTGTTGTATTATGCACGAACACAAACTTCAAATGTCTTTCGAATTCAATATTGAATTTCATCTCCGCCTTTGATAATAAGACTTGAATATGTATGTGCCATAACTTTCATTATCAAAATTACACACTGCAACCTTAAATCTAAAAAATTGCATTTTCGATACCAAGAAATAATGTTTTTGTTCTGCCGAACTGCATTCCATAAACTTCTGACGGCGGTTGTACTGACGTTGACTAGATCTCCCGAACACGGATTAGTTCTTGAAAGTAGAACAAAATCATCACTATAAGTAATTATCAGAACGGAGATCTACACGGAAGGCAGCCCCAAAACAATTCAGCTGTCATTGGAAGGAAAGTAATTAAGGCAATTTTGGTGGCTACCTATACGTAGCAAGAAAATGAAAAGCTAGGAAAGGAACATGAAAAGACAGCACCGGCTTTGAATCTTTCTTTCTCATTGCAGGCTGCCATACTGAATTTTTTTTTGGCCATAAATGCAGACTGCTGCAGACATCAGCGCCTGTCCACTTCATGGCTAGATAGCCTCGAAGTTCATTCCTTATTAGGAATATACTAACTGGTTCGAAACACGTTCCTTATGAAGGCAAAATAAAGGATTATGATCACAAGCACCTTGCAAAAAGAAAAGGACGGCACTTTTGACAGTAAAAGCAGGAAAGCGTACGTAAAATCTAAAATAATCTTTGTTAGCTTCAACCAAAAGTAGTTAACAATATTAAACGTATTAGGAAAATTTGAGGCGGCAAAAAATTGAACACAGCTGCGTTTATTAGAGCCTGAAATACATTGTACGTGCCTTAAGGCTTTCCTTTTCATAGTTCGTGCCTTGCATTGTTAGAAAATAAAATGCTCCCATCTGAAGTAAATTAATTTTTTTTTCGTTTCAGTCCTAGTTAATATGGCACAAAGAACGTTTCTGTTGCCTCGCTACATTAGCATGCAATATTTTCATTAAGACCAGCGGCAGCGAAGAGTTCTCTCAGCTGGGTTATCGAAGCAGTGATAGACGAAGGCTCAAGCCGCTTGGAGTAAAGAATTTCTTATTCCGACGGCAGGGTGTTGAACACTAAAGAATCTTCTCCTTTCTGGATTGTATTTTTGCGAGCACTGCCGTTTGGTGCTTAGGTCACACTGAGTTATGATACTGCCGCTCGCAAAGCTTCCGAAAAACTAGTCAGCGCTTTGAACGTCGCCCTAAACTTAAACGATGCATATGAGCGAAGTAGATAGTAAACGTGATATACAAAACGCACTAAGCCCTCCACCAACCATTGAAATCCCACTTGATCTGCCCCGTCAATTTGCAAAGTGAAAACGAGAGCATGTTTCATTGCAGAAAACGCTAAAATATTTGCTTATAGCGCGTCCCTTTTGTGACAGTGCTTTGACGACACAAAATTATGCTGCAAGAGGCGTGTGTGGCTTCCTGCATATACATTGGATTGGATGTTCAAGGCGATTGCCGCAAAATTTAACCCTTAGGGAGTTTTTTTCGGAAAGCAGTGCCGAAAATAATGAGGTAGCAGATGCTAAATAAGCTATATGGAAAAGCTGCAGTGGTCTTTATTTGGCCATGCGGGGCATACAACAGCAGAGGCTCTTTTCTTTCCTGTTGCTGTCAACATCAGCGCTGAATAGCGTCTTAGCTGACAGAGCGATAAATGTTTCCAGCAATGACGGGATCCGAATGCCTTCGTAAAGGGGCTGCGCAGATGCTTCACGTGCCCATCCACAGCCCGCTCGGGACCCCACCTTCACCGGCAGACACAAATGACAACGAAATTTATATCTCAGTGATCGCACGGCAGAAGCACAAAATCGTATTTGTAGTTAGAGTTATGGCAGCCGCGTGACTTTTCTTACTTACAGACATGTCTGTAGCAATAGCAGGGCTTGAGCAGCCAGCGATCGCAGTACCCATTCTGAAATCCGCGCTCTCTGCAGGCTTCCCTGCATTTATTATCATCAGGACAGTCATAATCACCTGAAGAAAAAACACAAGGGAGTTCTCAGGTATCACGATATTATTAGGATGAAACCATTAATCCCAATGCGATTTTAACTGCTTTTCTGAATACGAGCCCAAGCGTCACGCACAATGAAAGAAATTCCGCACATAACGGCTAAAAATAATTCTTCCCCTGCCACCAATGCTGGACAAAATAATATCTGTGCTAAACCAGTTTTTTAACCGCACAAATCTGAAATATATTCAAACTAGTGAGGAAGCCAAAAGTCACTGAAATCAATCAGTTTTGAGATATAATATAAATGCTTAGAAGGTTTTTACACTGTTCATATCCTGACTCAACAAGTTATTTAGTAGCTATGCAGTACATGGGGTACTCTGAGCGTTTCATGGCCGATCATAGCCATATGAAAAATATAGAAGCTGAGTATACATACCTCCACTGAAGTACACACTATCCTCAATTGTGTCCTTTGGTTCTTTTGTGGGCTTTGGGCGCACTGTACGCGTGGCAGCTGTGTAGGAAGCAGCCCATAATCAGATATATATATATCAGATATATCTCACACATCCGAAAGCTTTAAAAAGGCTTCGCACAGCCATAAAAAAATTCTATATTTCGAAAATCTGCTATTATTGCAAACATTGGAGGGGTCATTCCAGTTCCATAATCCTCTTATCAAAGGGCAAACACCAATGGACAAGTTTTACCAGTATTGCAGCGGAAAACTGTGGTACCACAAAGTTAAATATGCAAGCGTTGTCCGAGAAAAGTAAAAGAAGCGTATAACTACAAGCCTGCTTTAGGTAATTCACAATTAAACCACTGAGGTGCTTTTGCATGTTTCCCACGGAGAATATCGGTTCTCCTTGCACATTTAATTTCTTTGCAGGTGTCTTAAAGAAAGAAACAGCAACGATTACTTACAGCATTCATTCGGTGCGACGCACTTGCCATCTTCTCTGCGGGCTGTTCCCTTTACACAGCCGCATCTGAGTTCCGCCATATTGCAAGGCCAAGGATCCACTCCTGGACACATTACTTGATGAACAGTACGCTTTCGAGAGCAGAAGCCTGTTCGTTGCTTATTGAAACAACCTAATCAGTGTAAGAAAGGGGCATGTCGAAATGGCACCTCTTGTATATAAAAATTCAACTCTGCCTCAATCAAAGAACTTTTCTGACATGAAAAATGCTGTGCGATTTATTTGAGCAAAGTGATGGTATTAAATGCCTGGTGGTAGTATATTGAATAACTCAAACTCTGGTGCCAGCGATAGCAAGTAATGGCTCATGCATAGTGAAATGCGCATATTTATCAGACTTTTTCTGCTCGTTAGTACATATAGGGTGTTCTTGTTTAAAAAGAAAGTAAGAGACATGCAAACAAAGTGCAGAACAGTTTATCAAAAGTTGCGCAGCGTTTACTCTATGCTCCGTAATGCGCTGAACTCAGCGAAGGTGCGGGCCATTTGCTGCGTGACGCATATTTGCGATGTTCTATGCAACAGTAGTTTGGTTTGGGCTAGATAGTAACAGTTGTTTGAAAACATAGCCGAATAAAGGCACGGACAACACAGATGTGTAGCGCCTGTCCCGCTCAGATCTGTGTTGTCCGTCATTTTTGCGTGATGTTGTACGGTTTGAGCTATCGCCCGATATTTGTGCTACATTTCGTGGAGATCACACAGAGCGCATGGCACGCAGCTACTGTTGATTTTCTGAATTTACGGAGCGTAGCGGAGCTTTTCAAGGCTGTATAATCTCTCCTCCGCCTACCGTTGGAGTACGTTCTGCACCGCATTACCTTATTAGAGAAGCCAAACGTGCAGACTCTGCGAGTTCCCTTCCATCTGCAGATTGCACGCGGATTCTCTGTCACCAGCGCCTTCCTGTCCAACACAACCCGCCGCAGCCGAAAAGGAAAGACGCGTAACGCGCGTGCCGGCAGACATGCCGTCCTGCCATTAAATAGATGGAAGGATTGGTGGTCGTGTGCATGTTTCTGCGGAAAAAGTTTGCTACGAGTGCCGCCATGCTCAGTGTTTCGTTGTTTACATGTTCCCAAGTCATTCTGGGCAACAATACATTGGCATTTAGAAGCTTTTCATTCTTTATAATTAAATCATAAAACGTTTTGCTCAGCACAGCTTTTATTTCGGAACAAGTATCTTTGACCAAAGTTTAGGCGAATCCCCCAAGGTGGAGTACATTTTAGATAAGAGAGTAATAACTCATTCGGGTTGACCCGAGAGCCACCATACTACTATAAAGGAAAGCTGCACAGCTTCTACAGAAACTTCGTGTTTGAAGAAAAATGCGTCCAGCTCTGAATCGACCACCATCCTTACCGCAGGAGCCACTCTACCAACTAAGCCAACCAGGCCTTCTGGGATATGGTAGGGCGAGCGGAAATCTGTCAACAACTTGAATTGGGAGCCGTGTTGGTCCATGGTTTAGGGAAACCCCCAGAGCAGGAGCACATCTCTAGAACAGATTTTACCCAATGTTGGAGGATTCCGTTGAATGTTTTATCAACACCCTTTACTCTGCGAGTTGTTCATACATATGCTCACGCCTACAATTTGCGGCCACCTCGATAAGTTGAGTTGGTAGAGTGACCCGCCGGATAAAGCGGTTGTCGGGGGTACTATTCAAGACCAATTTTTCTTAATGTCCAAAATTTCTATGGAAGCTGTACAGCTTTCCTTTGTAGGCGTAGTGTTGAACTTGGGGGATAATAATGAGCAATTATTCCAGCACAGCAAGGATATTTAGGTAATTTCCATAGCTTTTAGGCCTCTAATTTTGCAACCGTTTGTTGCTAACGTCTCCCTGAGACGTATTAATGTTCCTTTACTTATTTTTAAACCAGAGGATCTTAGTGACGTTATTTATGCCTTCAACGTCCCTATAGAGACTGCCAAATTGCAGCAAAATATAATCAATTATTTGTTCAGATTTTCCACAAACTATACGCACGTTATCATCATGTAAATATTTCTTTTTGTAGCTGGGCTTTTGAAGACAAGTGGACATCTCTTGAAACAGCAGTGCACGGCGTCTCAAAGTTTCCTGGGACGATTACTTCCTGATTTTTTTCCATATAAGTACAGCGTCAACTGTCCTTATGAACTGAACTATTCAAGTGAGCATAATGTACTCGGTTGACCCTGCGTTTATTGGTCTATAATGTCAATTTCTTTTTTCTTAAATCCTTACCGATTTTTTCCAGTGCTTTGCCTGTGCTATGAGTAACCGCTCATCCTGTACAAGTACTCATTAACTTTCTGCGACCAAGTCATTGCATGATCCCCCGACGCTGCGTAAAAGTCAAAACTAGAGTAGATGCCATCTCCGAAGTTTTACCAGCCAGGGAGCGGGGTAAGCCGTGGAGGCCTTCGCAACATCATAGACATGCGGCGATACAAACCGGGAGCGTAGGAATAGACGCAGAAAGTACGCACTACAAGCCACTACGAACCCACACGTGTCCAAACACAGCATTTACCACAAGACATCACCCACACCGTACAACAGTGAATGTGTGTACAACAGACACAACAGAACATCGGGATGCAGGTAGCCTCATAATGCCCAATGCCTAAAATAGATACCCCTAGCCTTGAGCAGTGCTAGGACCTTCTAGTTGATTTGAAGCCGCAGCGCCTGCTCACGCTGGCACAGCGATCCAAAGCCGCAGCTGAGGCCGGCGGACTCCTGGATTAAAGAGTGCCGACCAGTACTCCGCCATCAACCCCTTCCTAACCCTTAAGTAAATTGCAGGCGCAGCATAGTCTCACAAGAAAAGAGAAGCAAGGAAAGACATCCAACGCGGTTCGGCGCACCTGCACGGCGCAGCGCCTGCAATTTAGTGTTATTCCAGTGTTAAACAACTAGCCCGAACACAAACCACACTTCCTAACCCGCTATCCCTAATCCCCTCTTCAAGTAATCAATTTTATCCATCCGTCAATCAATCTATGCGAGCATATTGGAAATAAAAAAGCCAGAAATGAAACCAAGGCCCACAGAAATTAATCTCAAAAATGATAAGTCATCATGGACTAAAGCAAATTTGCCACGTCAGACTATTAGAACAAGCGTTTGCCAATCAGTGACCGTAGCATTGAGGATGACTGTAGTGCTGAGAAAAAATTTCATTGCCAGAGATGACTACGTACGCTTGCACGCCGTCGTTCCAAGATGAAAAAGAATAAAAAACTCACTCTTTACATTAGTCCATGCTGAGCACATGGCAAAGAGAAAGATAATGCCATGCAATAAATTCATCGCTAACTAAATGGAAATGAACAGATGCTGTAAAATGAGAAAATAAAAAGAATATCAGCGGACTTCAGAGCTGTGGTCTGACGTAAAAAGCACTGTTTACGCCAAGGCTGGTCGGGCGCTGCGCCAAAGGTGAGCGCACAGCCTTACTGGAAATTCGCACTCAGCCGAGAAATCGCAATACACTCAGCAACTGCCACGAAAATCGGCATTGCAAGGCTGCCGCTACATGCGCGCCACCTGTTTCTCTATTGTCTCATTGAATCCACCTCTCTCTCTCTCTCCATCTCTTTCCTCTCCTTACATCCATATGAAACGACATGCAAAGACTCCCACCGGCGAACTCGGCAAGATTTTTCAAATTGCCGGCTGAAACTCCACCTAATCACTCAGCGATATTTTTTCGCTGTGAAAAGTCCGCGTTCTTGAGTTTCAGGGCTCAGTAGGCAATACCTCCCGTTTCGTTCCCCTTTTCAAGCCTTTGTTCACGAAGCTTTTTATTTGGTCTCACTGTCAGGTACTGCCTAAGAGCAGGGCCCTTCGTTTTCGTGTTTTATTTTTTATCAATTTGGGGGGTAAACATCGTGCTTTAGTTTTAGAATTTACATTCGAGGAGAAATCGACCTTTTTCAGAAATAACAATAGAACTAAGTTTTATTCCGGTTATATCACCGCAACAAAAAAAAAACAATAAAATCGACAGAAAAAAAAACAATTTTTGAAATTGACAATAGCCTGAACTCGCGACGAGCAGATGCTCTTTCTACGTTCACATTTCTTTATCTTTGCTTGAATATCTGCGCTTGCTTCTGCTGTGTACAAATATAAGCATGCATTCAGCATCAGCAACGACTGACCCTTCTTCTTGGCTAGCAGACAGGACGGACAGGAATCATGACGATCTCGCTGTCTCTCTGACTCTCGCAGAAACATGAAATGCGTCGTGGCTCGGAATGGGGAGAGCAAAAGTCAGTGCATCCTTTCGACAGTTCGCCTCTTCGAACTACATTGCATGTAGCTTCGGCACTCTGGGTTTCGCGCCAATTGAGGGGGGGGGGGGGGGGGGGTTGGCAGCCTGTTTTATTTTTCACGAAAAGTGCGAGCGCTGCCACCAGGGAACCACGCCTGTCGGCCATAGATGGCATCCGCATACTGTCGAGCACGTTTTCAGCACGGTGGATTTTCTAGTACAAATAAAGTTTAACCAAATTAAAAAAAAATATTTGGCGGTTTCAGAATCGGGCAGTCAGGTTTTTCACGGAAACGAAGGTTCCTAACTATTAGGCATGTAATGTGTACTCATTTTTCTGCATCTGTTCGGACTCTGGTTAGATAAGATGAAAAAAATCGGCTGACTGCTATCTGACTGTAATGATCGGATGTCATAGCAGATATGCATTTTGCGAGTAAAACTTTACTATGAAGATCTATTTCAAATGGGTTTATATCTATTGTTATGACTTCGTGCTTCACATCAAAACTTAATCTGGCACCCTGTGCTAGTAATACCGCGCATAATTATTAGCCTCACGGCGAATAATATCCTTATCGCGCTGATGTCTACATCCCTTAAGGAGTAATATCCAGCCTAGTTATATGAATTAGGTCTCTTTTGGTCCAGATTAGACTTCTAGAAATAGAAAAAAAACTTTTCAACTCTTCTTTCGAGCTTCGTAAGTACAAGGATCTCCCATGTTATTTCTACTAATCAAGAGCATCAGGAAGGGCGTTTATTGCGCGGAACATTCAACGAAGGAAGCAGGCTCCCTGCAACACTTCATATTTTGCTCTGTCAAAAATTGCAACAGTTTCCTTAGGTGCGCTGACCAAAAAATGCGAGTGGCCCTGTTCAATTTATTGCACGGTTCAAGCGCGTTTAGCTATTCAAGGTAGGTTTCCGCGACTTCCCGGAACAATGAACTTTGTCAAATAGCTCAAAGTGGTGGTTTAAAATATTACTTGTTTAGAAAGTATGATGAGTCTTGTAAGCGATTATCTCTGTTATCCGAGTAGACACTGTTATGAAAATATTGAAGGTGCACTGAAGAAAACGACATTGCGCCACCATAGACGACGATGAAGAGGTTCGGCCGGCCTCGGCGACCGGCTGCCGCGCGCGTGGGAGAGCTCGAGCTCACTCTGGAAGTCTGTTCTGGTGCCGCTGCTGCTGGGTGAGTTTGTGCAACTGTTACGCCACCAGCCCTTTCAGCTCTACAATAAACCGCTCTTCACTTCAGCAGCAGCGGCACCAGAACAGACTTCCAGAGCAAGCTCGAGCTCTCGCACGCGTGCGGCAGCCGGTCGCCGAGGCCTGCCGAACCTCTTCATCGTCGTCGATGGTGGCGCAATGTCGTATTCTTCAGTGCAAAGGTGATGGTCTATTACTCCGATATGCAGCAAAACCTTTCTTCTAAAGTGTTTCCAGCGATCGCATCCAACGGTGAAGGCTGCATTAGAAAACCAATGGGAAACGCTTTTTACGACAGCAAAAACGTGAATGAAAAAAAAACAAAACATGCCTGCGCTCTAAACACGAATACGCCTACATGGAAGTAAAAAGGGTGTAAACAGTCCCCTAGCACACTCCCTTATATAAAAAGGACTGTGCAACAGGGCAACGTACTCTCAATGTTACTCCTTCATGTTTAAAGTGTGTCATCGGGTGATCTGCGGAGATATTGTCACAGTAAATTCTTACATTATATCAAAAATGGCGTTCATAAGCGGTTCCCCATTCAGAAATGCTTTTGTCCAGAAATCTTGAGTAATGCATTGTTCGCTCATGTATATTTAAGACAGTTTCCCAAATGAATACATTTCTACAGATTTAGCATAGAATTAATTTCGCACGGCCGTGGTCCAGGCGGGGAACATTGAAGCGGAGACCATACAAATGCAAAAAAAAAGCGAGGTATTAAGCTGAAATCCTTAAGCGCCCAGTAAGCTCAACGCGGAGAAGAACCAGCAACTTCACTTTGCAAACATACCTGATGCTTTCAAAGAAGCGCAAAAACTCATATCTGCTGCGTGGTTAAAGAGCAGGCGGTGCTCATTTGAAGCAGCGCACACAGTTTCTTGTGACAAGGCCGAGATGCCCAGGCAGCAACAGTTGAGCGTTTATCTCAGCAACTAAGGGCTCTTGACGCCAGGCATTGGAATTTCAACCAGCTGCCGCCTCGTGCGAGTACTAGACATAGGGTGAATGTCGCGACACTCCTCGCTGAAAAAATAAAAAAAATCTAAGCATCTTTCTGTTGTTGAAATCTGCAAAAGCCACTTAAAAGCGCTGCTCGCCGTCAGCAGAGTGCGAAACACTTCTAAGAAAATGGAAACTGGAAACATAAACTCTTCAACAATTAGATTCAAAGAAGACAGCGCCATTAGGCCGAAGACATCTGTTTTCACTCGCGCATTTTTATCAAATGTCATTTACTTTGAACCAGCTATTAATCCTTGTAGAAAGCACTCGTCATAAATGTTATGGCGCTTGTAAAATATTACGACGCTGCGATAAAGGTTGGAAACTTGCAGTCAATACACCGTAAGAGGCATGTCTTATGATTAGATAAAAATTTGTGCGGTATAAAAAAACTAACGGTCACTAGCAGTGAAGTGTGCATCGGTTTAATATTACAAGCCATGCTGTACGCGGATATGAAAAATTCGTATTCTGCAATGCTTCACAGAACGCTGTTATATTGGCAACGTTCCGCTCATATGACTGCAACGTTTCTCGGCGGAGTAATTATGGTGAAAAACACTTTTCGAGGAATGCAACTTCAAGATGCAAGTGTTTCGATCTAATCGGTAATGCTTTCGCTTTTGGCGAAGAATAATACCTCCAAGATAGAGACAATGGTAGCCTCAAATCAGCGTCAAAAAGTCTGGCGTCACGGACGAGACAATCCTAGCCAAATTGCTTAGAATATAGAGGCAAGCTGCGCGGGAAAAATATCAGCATGCGTGCTTGTATATTGATTATTGTTTTCTTTTTGTATCGGAAACTGTAGCCTTAACAATTCCTCGGAATATTTCCCCCAGGGCTGCGAAAGCCTCAGAGGGTCGAAATTTGAGTAGTGCCGGTAACGTGTATACAAACTTATTTTGCCACTTTGCTGTGCTAGGCCGGTGCTAGACATTCGTCAAAATGAAAAGAAATGCATGTAGCAATTAGACTCATTGCTTGTGATTACTTCTGAAGCATTGTTAAAAATCGTCTCCACGTGTTTTACCTTCGGAGAGTGCTTGGCTGCCGCAAACATTATGGCATGTAAATTGTGATTTTGAATATTGCCCTCTGGCGTTCAGTGTTCTTCGTAAAAAAATGCTGCAAGCAAAAGCTGAAAAATGAATTGGTCGAACGAAACTTATCTCAGAATGCAATATCACTTTCCTCCATGGCGGTCTTGAGTTTTGTCGATATCATGTAGATGAACAAACGGGTGCTGGATTATGCAAATCCGTAATTTAATTACGTGTGTTATATCAGTGAGACTCATTCCATACAGGGAAGGCCGGCAGGTCATGTGGAAACCTTTTACCACAGCGTGTGTCGAACGAACGAAATTTAGTACAAATTAAGAACAGTGGTAATAGGGACATGCTTTACAGACATTAAAACAGACATTTACAGACAGTAAAAATTAAGAGCAGTGGTAATAAGGACATGAATTACAAACATTTGTTAGGACGCCGTAGGAATGTGCAAGAATGGTTCTGCGCGCAGACCTACACTCGTGACAAGTACTGCAGAGGCAGCTGCCAGTTCTGGCGTTGTTCAAGCAGGCAAGGAATAGAGAGTGCACGACTGTGTCCGCCCTGGTAAAAACTTGGCGGATGAAAATTTTGAAATCCTTAGCCACCATGCTATTAAGTTTAAAGCTCGTGCCACGATCAATGCTTGCTTTTTGCAAACTTTCTTTCAGTCCTCTTGAACACCGAGCACGAGGGTCCCTTTTTGTTACATTGCCGTTAAATCCCCAACAGTCGGCAGCAAAAGCGAGTGCACGAGACAGCGACCAGTCAATATCTAGCCCCGACTTCACGCTCTCAAGCATCTTGCTACAAAAAATAGGCGCATGCATTTATTGAAAGATTTAATGTTAGCATTAACATTACCTTGGGTACTATTCCCTTTTGTGAAGTTTAATGATTTCCTATGCAGATCTGGCTTTAATTGTTTACAAAGCAAGTGTAAGTAGTGAAAACCGTAATTGTTCTGGAAGTCAGTAGATTTACCCTGAAATTAAAGCCTGTAGCCTTTACTTCATGGCGGAAACTGGTAGCTGTTGTTAATTTAGTGCAACGGACCATGCAACACAGCGATAGTGATTCTCGGCGACGCATGCACCCAGAATCTTGTGAGGCCGAGTATTTCTTGTTCCAGTGACCATCAAACGTTTACTGCCATTATGGTTATTGCTCTGGTAGCCCCAGCACACAGCCCCTTTCTAGCATTCTCAAGCGCTTTGGAAAAGCAAGGTACGTACGATCCTCTTTCGCTTCGTGCTTTTGCAGTGATCAAGTGACGCTTGCAAATCTGCGCTGAAGACCAGAATTCCATTTTTGCAAAAGTTGAGCAAAGAAACCCTTAGCATACCAATGCTTTTACTCGCTCCTTGAGACCACGAGGCCAGGCTGGAGTTAGACAATCATGTTAGACTTGCGCCGTATACTACCGCGACCAACTGGGAACCGCTACCAGCTATACTCGGTTGTCGGAAGCCGCTCACGGTGCCCAACACAATCGATTTTGCAAAATAATAAAACAACATGGATTTTACTAACGGCCAGCAGGCAGGTACCAATCTGCAATTACAACCAGGCCCGTAACTGCCGTAGTTAACATGACTCACCTGTTCACGCATGCACGAAATAAGGGCATTATCAATGTAACAAAAGGAAGCCTTACACCTCAGAAACGTTATTTTAAACAATTCGTGGCATGCATCGCTTACAAAAGCGCAGTGTATACTGGGTGTTTCAGCAAACAGCCCCGCTTCCCCCCCCCCCCCCCCCCCCCCCCGCGCCCCAGTATGTGGGCAGTATATGGCGAGGAAAAGAAAGCAAAAAGAATGGGAAGCTAAAGCCTTCCTGTGCGCGCCACTGCAGGTTAAGCGCGGTGGTTTCAGCCTGAACAGTGGCCAACAGCGGATTTATCGGCAAGATTGTCAGTGCTTTCCCGTAGAAGGCGAAGCAAATAGCCTTTCTCTGTCACAATCAGCAAATATTGAGAGACAATCCTGTAACCTTGTCATCGAGAGCATATGCAAGAATAAAATGTAAAGATAAAACTGTCAGAAGAAGTTCCCTATTTCTGCACAATGACAGTTCTGAATGAGGACAAAGAATGGTAAAAACCTTTGTCGAAGCTACATGAAATAATTTCACACTGCTCGATGCTGCTTGGAATGCCGTCGACTTTTCATACAGCATTATTCTGAGCAATCCACATGGGCGAAACGTTTCTGGTATGCACAGGGTGCAAAAACAAATGTGTTAACTGCAGCATGTTTCTTTACACTGATTCAGCAGCATATCTGAGGCGAGAAACGTATCAACTAGGATTAGTTCAGAGCAAATTCCTCCTTTAATCAACTGGAGCTTAAGAGATCGAGCTGAATGGCCACTGAACGAGCCTTCGGGGTCAAAGTCTTTGCAGAAACAACTTCAGGCGAGGGCGGCAGAGTCACCATCTAGCGGGATCTTCATGATTCGGATAAGGCTCCTAAAGGACATTTACAACGTCGGGAACACCATGGCGAAGTACTTTCGAGAAGAGAGCCTGTGCTGTTCCACAACTTTGTGGAGGAACACTATCGTACACAAGATGAGTTCCCAGCGCCAGATTTCTTCGTAAGAAATGCCAGATCTAGCCCAATAATATTGCCGTCCACCCTTTGGGAGTGCAACACGCATGTTTTGCGGCTACAAAAATAACACAGCACTCATGATTTTTTTCAAACGAGCGCCAAACAATGTTCGATTAGTGCCAGGGTTGTCCCGAAATCTTTATAGCAGCTCACTTGTTCCGACGAACATTGAAATCGAGCCACAGTGCTTGAAAAGGCTATCAGGATGTCTTTGCCGTAAGTGTTCTGGAGCCATGGCTGTTGCCAGGAAAGTGTTTCTCTTACCGCGTTTTTGTTTACCCCCAGGCTAACGAAATAATATTTTTCTACATAACGAATTCTCCACTGCCATGATAATTTAGCAGGCGTGTTTTGACCCTCCATTATAAGTTAATGTAATTTCAGAAAAGAGTATTTCTTGTGACAACAGCCGTGACCCAGAGCCCAAGTTGTATATGCATCTTGAAACAATTTCTAGATGTGACTGCAATTATATATCCCTGTGGAAAAACTATTGATAGAAACATAGCAGATCAGAAGTGTAAAAACGGAACACAGTATGATGTGATACGCAGAGAATGGGGGGCTTACTAATGTGAAAGCATTACTAGGCTATGTTAGCGCTGGAAGTGTCCGCAAAAAGTGTCCGAAAAACGTGGACGCAAAAGTGGTGTGGTGAAGTATATAGTCAGTGAATAAACAAAATCGAGCGAGTCATTATTCATTGGTCATTAACCGTGATCATTAATCAATGACCATAATTAAATTGCATAATTACGTAATCTGAATATTACAAACGGTAATTGTGCAAAATAGTAAGGGCAATTAATGAATATAATTAATGATGCCAATTTGCGAGTGGGCAAATAATAGGGCTAATTAATGGATCCTGTGGCGTCATGGTGCTGTGACGGCATCCCACAGTCTGATGACATGACGCCCACAACCAATCAAAGGAAAGCAAACAACGGAGCCCTGAATGTCGGTGTGTGAGAAGTAGGATGGCATGCAGGTTTTCAGATAGTTCTAGAACATTCCATATGACGCCATATGGACTAGAGCTACCAAAGACGACTAGGAGCCACCAACGTCGCGGCAAACACTAATGTGTTCGCATTTCTGCAATGCAGTCTCTGCAGTGCTAAGTTTTTGTCCCTTATAAGCATTAAAACTACAACGGAGCATAAAAGTCAGGACCATGCTATAGGAGATAAACAGGAAGCGAAAGTGGATTTGGCAGCTGGTTTCTCTTGATCCTTGTGGCCGGTCCTCATCGTGTCAATGTGCCGTTTTGCAAACATTAAAGAAAAAAATCTGATTTTGGGCTGTTCACTGTGCAGTGTAAGAATACCTTGTTACCTAGCACAGTGCCTCAGCGTGAGTAAAATGACTGAAATTGACTTTTACTCCTTTGCACAAGAATCAGGCGCTCATTAAATATTTTCAAGATTCGGCATGAGCCAAAGAGCAGTGCTACTTAAGCTTTGTGGGTTTGAGTCTCAATGCTACTATTACTGGCAAGATAGATGCGTAATAATTAATATCATTATCATCAGCCTGACTACGTCCACTGCAGGCCAAATGCCTCTCGCATGTCTCTTCTAATAACGAAGTCATTTGATAGCTGACTTCTTAATGTCATTCGCCCGCCTATCTTTTTTCGGCCCTTGCTACGCTTGCCTTTTCTTTCAATCTACTCCGCTACCCTTTAGAGCCAGCGCTTATCTTTCCTTTACATTACATGCCCTTCCCAAGCCCATTTCTTGCTCTTGGTTTCCGCTACGATGTCATTAACAACGCGTTTCTTCTCTCGCTTCCGGTCTCTTAACGTTACGCCTATCTTTTTCTTGGCAAAACTCGCTGCATTGTCCTTAACTTGAGTTGGACCCTCTGCGTTAGCCTCCAATCTTCTGCGTCATAGCTGTGTACCGGTAAGACACAGGTGCTGTAGATTTTTCTGGCACTCATGACCTTCGAGAACCTGCCATGTGCACTCCACCTCATTCTTATTATTACACTTACTTCCCTGTCTTGATCAGGATCAGCGGTCAATACATGCTCTAAGTAGACGTATGACCTTATCACTCAAGCACCTTGCTGCCAATTGTGCAAAGCTTTTTTATTGCGAGACTGCTGAATAATAATAATAATAATTAGTTCTTGGGGAAAGGAAATGACGCAGTATCAGTCCCGTATATCGTTGGACACCTGAACCGCGCAGTAAGGGAAGGGATAAAGGAGAGACTGAAAGAAGAAAGGAAGAAAGAGGTGCCGTAGTGGAGGGCTCCGGAATAATTTCGACCACTTGGGGATGTTTAACGTGCACTGACATCGCTCAGCACACGGCGGCGGCTGCATTTTTATGGAGGAAAAACGTTTAGGCGCCCGTGTGCTGGGCGATGGCCAATACTTGTTTTCTGCACGGTAATTTTTAGACCACCGTTCCGCTCTGCCTGTCTATCTCATTTATCATACTTTTCACTTTATCTCTAGAGTGACTCCATTAACTAGTATCCGCCACTGTTCCCAATCCAGGCATCGGAATACCTTTTGTAAAGAGGCAGTGAACAGCAATGGCGAGATCGTGTCTCCCTGCATGAGAACCTTCGTCATTTGAACTTTACTGCTGCATTTATACAAGACCAAGGTTGCTGTGCAGTAGTTATAGATATCTTCCAGTATTTTCGCATAAGACTGCTTTACACTCTGATTCCTCAATGCCTGCAAGACAGTTGGCGTTTCCACTGAGTTAAATGCATTCTTGTAGTCAATGAAGGCTATATATAGGGGTTGGTTATATTCTGCGCATTTCTCTATAACCTGATTGATAGTTTGAAGAGCGGAGGAGGACGAGGAGGAAAGGCAGGCAAGTTAACCGGTAGATGGAATTAGTTTGCTACCCTGCACTGAGGGAAATGGTTGAGGGCATATGAAGGTGTGGGAGAAAAGGGAGTGATAAGAAAAAGCAGAAGGCGAAGAGGCTACCGCAAAGTCACAGCCAGTCGTGCAGGCTCGACACTCTTAGAAGAACCGCAGACGGGCCTGACATGCCCTCACCACCTCACCGCGGCTAGTGTCCAAGAATCTTAACTCCCTCAGCGGGCGTAAATCGATGTGTACAAGAGCACGGTATATAGAATGAATTTCGAACTTTGCGTTCGGAATTCACCAATAATATTAGATATGGTCTCATCGCGGTCACAGATGTCACATGCAGGCGTATCAGCCGTGACGATCCCAGTAGAGCAATGGTTTGTGAATGCGACACAAAGCCGCAAGCGATACAGCAGAGTTGCCTCATGTCGGGGTAGGACGGATGGAAGCCGTAGCTTCAAGTCAGGATCCAGAGATAATTGACGCGGGTGCGAAAACTGGCCGGAATTCAACTAGGCAAGCGTGATACCCCGCGCCAGTGTTTGAAGCCTACCAGCTGCGTCTGCCGTCGAGATGGGGATGGACAAACAATCGCCCTCGTGGTGAGCAGTTCGCGTGGCCTCGTCCGCGCGTGGTTGCCTGCGATGCCTGGCAGCCATTGGTAGACAATATCGTGCCCTTTATTGATGGCGGTGTGGTGTAGCTCTTAGATTTCCGCGACCGGTTGTTCATGGGATTCATGACGAAGAGCCGATTGTAAGGCTTGGAGGGTTGCTTTTGGATCGGTGAAAACAGAACATCGCTGGGGTGTTTCTTCACTGATATGCTCAATGGCGACACAAAGAGCGGTAAGTTTTGCACCAGCATTTGAAGTCTGGTGGGATCTTTTCGCTTTCTATGGTCCTTACGGGGATGACTACGGAGCCCGAGGAACTGGAAGGGGTCACTGAGCCATCGGTCTATACGTGCAGTCGCTGTCCGTGCTTCTCATGCAAATATTCTAGAGTGGTATGTTTTAATGCTGTCGGTGATAAATCCGCCTTCCCCTTGATGCCCGTTACGGAAAGAAGCACACGAGGTTGGTGCAGACTCCATAATGGGGAGGACTGTCTAGAGACTGGCGTAAATTGGTATGGCAGAAAGTGAGGATGGCCGTCAATAATTTTCGCAAACGATGTACGCGGCCGGTTAGCGAAAGACTGGCAAGATGGTGAGCGGAATCCGAGAGAGGTGGCGAATATGCGCTCTCAAGACATCGATTGTGACATAGGCAGTCACACTATTCTCCTGCACGATGAATACTGTTGCGCCTGTAGACGCACATTTTGGCAGTCCTAGGCACGTCCGCAGAGGTTAAGCATGAACACTTTGTAGACACTGTATGGTCCTTCTCCTCAAGTTTACAAGTGCAGGGATACTGTACCGAAAGAATCCCATGAAACATGCCGTGTATCGCTGAGGCATCGACTGCACAGATGCTCCCCGCGACTTCCCTCCGAGAAAGGAGACAACGTAGACGATCGATGTCAGTCGCCTTTTCATATACGAGACATGTGGGCTCCAAGATAGATTACGATCGTTCATTACTCTAAGGAAGCGATGATTTCTTTCGCAGGCTATTGTTGAGACATTTATACATACGGGGTAATGAGACATGCTCTTGCGTGTAGAGGCAACAAGGGAACATTTCTCAGTAGAAGTCTCCAGGCCTTGCAGGCGTAGGTAGGCCTTACGAATGCTTGCCGCCTCTTGAAGCCTCGCTTGAACTTGCAGTCGCGTAACTCCTGATGTACAGACATAAATATCGTCCGCATAGATGAGTGGTAGTAGGTCGATAAGGCCGACAAGCGCAAGATTGAGAAGTGTCGGGCTAAGTACTCCACCCTGTGGGATCCCACGAGAAGGAAAATGTGAAGGCGTTGGTTCGTCCTCAGTCTGCTTATCAAGTAAAACATGCCACCACCAAGTGCTACAGATACCAGAGCCTCAAAAATAGCTTGACGTGTAACGTTGTCGTACGACCGTTAGCACCCAGAAAGAACGCTCCGGTCAAGCACTTCAGATGCTTCCGATGTTGAACTGGTGACATCAGGTCAGTCACGCTAGCAATAGACAAACGTCCATGTCGAAACCCGGACATTACACCTAGGTGTATTTGGTAGCGCTCCAGATAGCACTCGATTCGTGTAAGTACCATCCTTTCCATGAGTTTGCTCACGCAACTAGCCAATGCTATTAGACAGTATACGATGCGAGGTTTAGCGGCAATTTTCCTGGTATAAGAACTGGAACAAGACGACTTGATTTCAACGCGTCCGGAAATGTA
This sequence comes from Amblyomma americanum, assembly GCF_052857255.1. Taxonomy (NCBI): domain Eukaryota; kingdom Metazoa; phylum Arthropoda; class Arachnida; order Ixodida; family Ixodidae; genus Amblyomma; species Amblyomma americanum. Next base: position 162,607,754 of record NC_135501.1, on the reverse strand, counting down.
CCCGCACACCATAATGTGTTGATGTGGCCTAAAAAAGCACGTCGAGCCTCCTCACCGAACTATGCAAGTGCAGAGCATGTTATTCCATTGAGGAGGGCGTGTTGTCGGGCAAGTTGGCTTTCAATGATATAGAAGAAGTTAGCGCAAAACTTAGACGAAGACAGAGAAGAAACACACAAGACGACAGACGAGCGCTACTACCAACTGTTTATTGGGTCTTAACACCCGGAATATATATCCGAAAAAAGAAGCATGCGCAGACAGTTGGAGGCACACACGTCATACACCAGCGCCGTGACGAGGCGAAAGGGAATACAGAAAATCACATTCAGAAGTATAAATCTGTAAGGAAGGATCACTCGCGCAGCGATCAGATAGCCTTTTAATGTGGAAGGCCTCCAGCACAAGCCTCGCTGAGACATTGGCGCTCCTGCCCAGAATCTTTGTTTTCTCAAATCGTGCCCTACACGTGCTCTCACAGGAAGAAATATGCCGCACAATATTAGCGGTTCTGTCGTTGTTTTCTAAATTTCTATGATGCTCCCGTAGCCGGTCATTAATGCAACGGCCAGTTTGACCTACATAAGAAGACCCACAAGAAAATGGTATGCTGTACACCACCCCTGTAGCGCATTTGACATAAGAAATGCCATGTTTCTTTTTGCAGCCACTCTCACAAGGGCCAGAAATGTGTCGGCAAAGCTTTGAAAGCATGTTGGGGGCTGAGAAGACTAAGGGCACGTGGTGCCTGCCGGCCACCTTCTTGAGGTTGTGTGACACCCGGTGCACATATGGAACAACCACCGGCTTTGATGTCGAGAAATCCGGTCTTCTTTTCTGAGCGCCTTTTTGTTTTTGCAGGAGGGTTTCAGCAATAGCAGAAATAACCGGAGCAGGGAAGCCTACCGCCAAGAGGCGGGAAACCTGATTATTGACACTCTCCTGAATGCTATGAGGGCACGATTTTAGAAGGGCAGACTCCAGGCAGAGTGACGCAATAGGTCTTTTCACAACTTTTGAGTGTAAAGAGTCGTATCTCAACAACTCTTTGTTGGCACGGGGGGAGTACATCCAGCACACGTGGTCATTACAGAACCTAAGCTTTAAGTCCAGGAACCGTAACTGTTGATTATCAGGCAATTCATGCGTAAAAACCAACCCTCGTCCTAATTGATTGAAAACAGCTAAAATCTGAGAAACAACCGGGTCAAGGGATGTAAAGGTCCCAGCCCTTAAAAGGATTAAAAAATCATCTACATATCTAAAAACTTTTAAAACCGGACCATCACGTAAGGCAATTTCCAAAGAGCGGTCGATAAAAGCTAAAAAAATATCACATAAGATTGGCGCTACACAAGAACCCATGCAAATACCTTTGCGCTGCAGATAAAACTGATTGTCATGTAAGATAAAGGTAACATTCAAGTAATACTCTAAAAGCTTTAGAAAATTATCAGTTGAAATGCCGGCATTGTTCTGGAACGCCACCGCCCCCGAGCTTTCGATACACTCTCTAACAGAGGCCAACAACTCAGCATGTGGTATCGAATAAAACAAATCTTCAATATCGATAGAAAAGGCAGAGCATACCTGATCGCTGTTTTTAAAAAAATTGGCAACATCAGCTGACTTCTTTACCCAGAAGGGGTCATTAATAGACAGAGGTTTAAGCTTGGAAAGAAGAAATCGGCTGACGTGGTGTTGCCATGAACCCTTCTCACTTACAATAGTCCTAAACGGCATATCTGGTTTATGTGTTTTGGCCGAAAAAAAGACCGACAAGGAATTCTTTGAACTGTTATCAATAGCACTCGCTAAAGGCGTCAGCTGCAAGCTCTTGCAAAAGTCAACAAATTTTGTTTTTACTCTGACTTTGCTTCGTTTGACAGGCAAAAAGTTTTTGCCCAGCGCCTCAAGGGCTTTTTCCTTAAAGAGGCCATTTGGTAAAACGACAAATTTGCCGTCTTTATAGGACTGCAGTAAGCACAAATCGTGGCTTTTGAAATGGTGCACAACAGAATTCACATCCACATAACCAGAGTTACTCGGGGAATATTTAGCACACCTTTTAAGGCTGTCCACACCTTCTAGTAGGCATCGTTCCTTGTCCTCATCGTTGGCCTTTGAAAAAACTTCCTGTGACAGCACGTGTAGGGCACGATTTGAGAAAACAAAGATTCTGGGCAGGAGCGCCAATGTCACAGCGAGGCTTGTGCTGGAGGCCTTCCACATTAAAAGGCTATCTGATCGCTGCGCGAGTGATCCTTCCTTACAGATTTATACTTCTGAATGTGATTTTCTGGATTCCCTTTCGCCTCGTCACGGCGCTGGTGTATGACGTGTGTGCCTCCAACTGTCTGCGCATGCTTGTTTTTTCGGATATATATTCCGGGTGTTAAGACCCAATAAACAGTTGGTAGTAGCGCTCGTCTGTCGTCTTGTGTGTTTCTTCTCTGTCTTCGTCTAAGTTTTGCGCTAACTTCTTCTATATCATGCAAAGCCAACTTGCCCGACAACACGCTTTCCTGAATTGTATTTCTTGTACAGCGGGCCGATCCTTTTGTACGTCATCTCTTCATCCTTCTGTTCTGGATCATCTTGTGCGGCACACCGTCATCGCTACATGTCAAGCAAGACAGTTTGCCTTCTGTCTCAGGAGGGGTCTTATCCCTGGCTGTGTTAGTGCACTTGTTGGCCCTGTTCAACCGTCGTGGGGCCATGTCAAACGCCTTCTCAAGATTCTCCGTTCGGAACTTTGGCGGCAGATCAGGCTCTACCATGACTGGATGTGGGTCGTCTGCCAGAGTTTGTACCCTGACTGGTTCGCCAAAAAGAAGACAGCTGACCTAAATAGTCTAGTTTCGCACGTCGTCGAACAACGTTGGAGAGCTGATCTTGCCTGTCTCCTCACCTCATTCGGTAAGAAAAGAAGCCATGACAACAAGGAGCGTGTGGTCTTCGCCGGTGGTTCTACTGTGTCAGAAAACATTTTATCTGTCCTGGAAAAAGGCCCCAAGTACTGCCTTCAAACCAAGGTACCGGCTCACGAGCTCCTTGCTATTAATAGGAATATTGCCTCAAAGGCCAACGATGAGGACAAGGAACGATGCTTACTAGAAGGTGTGGACAGCCTTAAAAGGTGTGCTAAATATTCCCCGAGTAACTCTGGTTCTGTGGATGTGAATTCTGTTGTGCACCATTTCAAAAGCCACGATTTGTGCTTACTGCAGTCCGATAAAGACGGCAAATTTGTCGTTTTACCAAATGGCCTCTTTAAGGAAAAAGCCCTTGAGGCGCTGGGCAAAAACTTTTTGCCTGTCAAACGAAGCAAAGTAAGAGTAAAAACAAAATTTGTTGACTTTTGCAAGAGCTTGCAGCTGACGCCTTTAGCGAGTGCTATTGATAACAGTTCAAAGAATTCCTTGTCTGTCTTTTTTTCGGCCAAAACACATAAACCAGATATGCCGTTTAGGACTATTGTAAGTGAGAAGGGTTCATGGCAACATCACATCAGCCGATTTCTTCTTTCCAAGCTTAAACCTCTGTCTATTAATGACCCCTTCTGGGTAAAGAAGTCAGCTGATGTTGCCAATTTTTTTAAAAACAGCGATCAGGTATGCTCTGCCTTTTTTATCGACATTGAAGATTTGTTTTATTCGATACCACATGCTGAGTTGTTGGCCTCTGTTAGAGAGTGTATCGAAAGCTCGGGGGCGGTGGCGTTCCAGAACAATGCCGGCATTTCAACTGATAATTTTCTAAAGCTTTTAGAGTATTACTTGAATGTTACCTTTATCTTACATGACAATCAGTTTTATCTGCAGCGCAAAGGTATTTGCATTGGTTCTTGTGTAGCGCCAATCTTATGTGATATTTTTTTAGCTTTTATCGACCGCTCTTTGGAAATTGCCTTACGTGATGGTCCGGTTTTAAATGTTTTTAGATACGTAGATGATTTTTTAATCCTTTTAAGGGCTGGGACCTTTACATCCCTTGACCCGGTTGTTTCTCAGATTTTAGCTGTTTTTAATCAATTAGGACGAGGGTTGGTTTTTACGCATGAATTGCCTGATAATCAACAGTTACGGTTCCTGGACTTAAAGCTTAGGTTCTGTAATGGCCACGTGTGCTGGATGTACTCCCCCCGTGCCAACAAAGAGTTGTTGAGATACGACTCTTCACACTCAAATGTTGTGAAAAAAGCTATTGCGTCACTCTGCCTGGAGTCTGCCCTTCTATAATCGTGCCCTCATAGCATTCAGGAGAGTGTCAATAATCAGGTTTCCCGCCTCTTGGCGGTAGGCTTCCCTGGTCCGGTTATTTCTGCTATTGCTGAAACCCTCCTGCAAAAAAAAGGCGCTCAAAAAAGAAGACCGGATTTCTCGACATCAAAGCCGGTGGTTGTTCCATATGTGCACCGGGTGTCACACAACCTCAAGAAGGTGGCCGGCAGGCACCACGTGCCCTTAGTCTTCTCAGCCCCCAACAAGCTTTCAAAGCTTTGCCGACGCATTTCTGGCCCTTGTGAGAGTGGCTGCAAAAAGAAACATAGCATTTCTTATGTCAAATGCGCTACAGGGGTGGTGTACAGCATACCATTTTCTTGTGGGTCTTCTTATGTAGGTCAAACTGGCCGTTGCATTAATGACCGGCTACGGGAGCATGATAGAAATTTAGAAAACAACGACAGAACCGCTAATATTGTGCGGCATATTTCTTCCTGTGAGAGCACGTGTAGGGCACGATTTGAGAAAACAAAGATTCTGGGCAGGAGCGCCAATGTCACAGCGAGGCTTGTGCTGGAGGCCTTCCACATTAAAAGGCTATCTGATCGCTGCGCGAGTGATCCTTCATTACAGATTTATACTTCTGAATGTGATTTTCTGGATTGCCTTTCGCCTCGTCACGGCGCTTGTGTATGACGCGTATGCCTCCAACTGTCTGCGCATGCTTGTTTTTTCGGATATATATTCCGGGTGTTAAGACCCAATAAACAGTTGGTAGTAGCGCTCGTCTGTCGTCTTGTGTGTTTCTTCTCTGTCTTCGTCTAAGTTTTGCGCTAACTTCTTCTATATTATTCCATTGAGCTCCGGCGATGATGAACCCCTGAAACCAGCCACGGCGGCGTCTAGTTCTTCCATGGAGGAAAGAAGGTTCATTCGCGAATCCCTAGATCTAGGCACTTCGTAGCAATTCAGATTTGTGGATGGGTTCTTGCGACCTGCTATTCGTGCGCAAAAAGTCTTCACCCATCCCCACATCGCTACATCCTTAGGGAAGTGCGAGAGACTGGAAGAATTAAAGCTGCTCAGGAAATGTTTCTAGACCAAGCACCACACTGCACGTGCGTGAGAGAGGCTTTCGAGGATCCAGTGATTCACACAATGCCTTCCAGCGGTCAGCCTGCAAGATTTGTATTCTGCGCTGGATTCTTGAAGCGGAAAGCTTCACTACGCTAGTCAACACCGCGCTTCGCGCGAGCCGGCGTATGACGGAGAACGAGTGGCGTCACGCACGGCGCAGGCGGCGGCTGGTGAGTTATGCGCATGCGCGAAAACGAGTGACGTCACGCGCCGCGCAGGTAATTGCTCCTCGCCGCAGCCGTCGCCTGACCTTTCGGCGCAGCCACGCGCTAATGCACATGTGCGTCATGTGCATGCGCAAGGAGGCTATATAACGCGCTTGCCAGAGATTAGGCGTGTGCACACGACATGGAAGGGAAGGAGAGTGCGGCTGCTGCTAGACTACGCCTCTTGAAATAGATTGCATGCCGGAAGTTACTTTTTGTGTTTACGGTGTGCGTAAATTATTGAAGGATTTGAATCAGGCTAAGGCTTGTGGCCCTGATGACACTCCTGCCGCAATTTTAAGGAATTGTGCGGATACATTATGTCTGTATTTCACCCGGCTTTTCCAGAAGTCTTTTAATGAAACCGACTTGCCTGCTGATTGGAAGGTAGCGCATGTCGTGTCCATACATAAGAGTGGTATGCGAAACTCGTTCAGAACTACAGACCCGTTTCCTTAACCAGCATAACCTGTAAAATTATGGAGCATGTAATATATAGTTGCGCTATGGCCCATCTCACCAAACACAATCTCCTGTGCACTAGTCAACATGGTTTCAGGCGTGGATTGTCCTGCAGTACGCAGCTGGTGGAGTTCGTTCATGATTTGGCATCGGCAATCGGTAAGCAACAAATTGTGGACTGCGTTTTCTTGGATTTCCGCAAAGCATTTGATGTTGTCGCGCACAGTCTTCTTCTCTCCAAATTGAAAGCGTATAACCTAGATTGTAAAGTAATTGCGTGGATTGGAGAATATCTCTCGTTACGAAGGCAGGCTGTTGTCCTGAACGGTATTTCTTTACAGTATGCACCAGTTACGTAGGGAGTTCCCCAAGGCTCAGTATTGGGACCACTTTTGTTTTTGCTGTATAATAATGATATTTCAGTTGGCATACAGTCTTCATCCAGGATGTTTGCCGATGATTGTGTTGTTTACAGAGTAGTAAATTCCACTTCTGATTCACAAATCCTGCAAACTGATTTAGATACTGTGGCGGAATGGTGTGTACGTTGGGACATGTCCTTAAATATAAACAAAGCTGTTCACGTCACCTTCACAAGAAAACGTGCTAATCATCCATATAGGTATAGAATTATTGATTTTACTCTCAACATAAGCAAGTCATTTAAATATCTAGGCGTATTTTTTACATCGGACTTACGATGGAATAAGCACATTAATTATATTGCGAATAAGGCAGCGTCACGTTTGGGATTTCTACGGCGGAATTTTAGCCATTTACCAAGTAACTTAAAAACACAGCTGTATTTCAGTTATGCACGCTCCATACTTGAATATGGATGTGTTTGCTGGGACCCACACACATCTGAGTGTGTAGGAAAATTAGAGAAAATTCAGAATAGGGCAGTTAGATTTGTTCTTGGTAATTATAATTGGCAAATTAGTATGACGGAAAGGAAACGAAAACTTAACTGGAAAGAGTTTAAGGACCGTAGAAGGTACATCAGATTGAAATTTTTCCATGAGATTTATTATTCAAAAGCTGGCATAAACCGCGAACAATATATCCAGGCACCTCATTATATATCAAAGCGACTGGACCACTGCTTGAAGGTCAGAGAATTTTCTTGCAAGGGTGACGTCTTGCGTTATTCTTTTTTTGTTAGAACTGTTCGGGACTGGAACAGTTTGCCATCGAGCATTGTATGTATTACATCTAGCGAAACATTTTTCCATGCACTGCAATAATTGCTTTATACCTATAAATGAAGTCTGTACCCCCCTGCTGTAATGCCCTGCGGGGCGATGCAGGTAACTAATAAATAAAAATAAATAAATAAACCTGAGAAACTAAATTCGTCCGATCCAGAAGTACTCGCTTGGGAGTTGGCTGCAGAACAGTGAAACCATAGAGAAAGCCGCTTGCTACTACTCGGATCACCCGGCTGTCTTTATGGCTGTAGAGAAACTGCAAGACAATGTGCCCAACAATAATAAATAAAGAAGTTTAATACTGTCGCTTCTGTGTCTAACTCGTAAACATATGCCCTTGAGTAACCAAGTCTACGTCTATAGATAAACAATGTATACAATACGAGCTAAGCTACGAAGCATAACCATGACGTCCAACCAAGCATAACTGAAGCTTTTCGCTTGTATATCGAGGCTTAACCAGAGCTAAGCCACTGTCTAATTTTTTTTCTGCGTGCGCCTTGCATCCTTTAGATCGAGCAGCGAATATCTGCGGTACATCTTCGTTCTTCTCTTCGTCGAAGTGATTGGAGACGCTGCAGCGCCACATCGTAGTCTGAACTTACGCATTGGAGTGAAGAAGCATCTCTCGTTATCCATAGCCTCCTTGGTGCGCTCTTCAATACCTGTCGCAATGTCTTCTCTGCAGGTATCTTCCATAAGAGTTTAAAATGCAGACCAGACCATGCGTTGAAATTTTGGCAGATGTGCATCCAGCAAGACCATTGACGATAATATATGTGAAGATGTGGTCACTTCCATTTGTTTTTACATCGGAAAGCCACCGGAGGCGTCTCGCAAGGCATCGAGACACAAACGTCAAGTCCAGATATCTGGTTTAAGACTACCCGCGAATCTAAATCGGAGAACCGTCGTTAAGGCATTGTAGATCGTTGTCAGAGGGGAAATAGACAAGACTTCTTCCCTTCGAATTCATCCGGATGCCTTCACATGGCGCGATGCGTATTAAACTCTTCAGTGACGATCCAAGGGCCAGGTGTTACAGCCAGCAAGTGCGTCAGTCTGTCAGCGTCAAACCATGTCGTTGAAGATAGGTACGCGCCCACAAGTATAAATGTCAGGGTGCGCCCTTTCCCCGTTAGACAGACGTACTACTTATCGTTGTGAGAGAGGACCATATGGTGCACATAAGTAAGCTCCCTTGGAATGTAGACGATGCCCTTGTTGTTTCCCCATTGCGTGGAAGATGCAAAAGCTTCATAAACAGAAATTCGAATGGGCTTTTTTAGATTAGGCTCACAAATCACAAGGATTTCAAATCTGTATTTATAGAGGTATTCTCGAATGTCCGAAGTGCGGGAATTCAGTCCACGGGCATTCCACAGGAAAATCGACGCTTCTCCGACTTGGCTTTGAAATGGTGATGCTAGAAGAGCCATTGCGACTGCTACTGTAAATTTGCAAGGACTGAATTTTGCGCGTCCAGTACCTGCAAGTCATTTCGTGCTGCTGGTGAGTGAAGGCTAGACAGCATAAAATGCATGGCGTTCATAAGAATCCTCCACATGGCGATCACCTGCACGTCCTCAGCTAGGGCTGAGGTCTCGGCCTTGGGCTCGATCAGCTGGAGGCGTAGGACAGTGAGAGCGTGGCGCCGGCTATGACACTGAGGTCAAGATTGGCTGCAGCAGTGGTGGCCATGTCACCTCTGAAGAACTCGGTCCGGCTTCACCAGTCACCGGGCTTACATTAGTCGGTGGGAGGGGGGGGGGGCAAGTAGCAGGAGCAGTGGGGGCTTCTCTGCCGCTGTTAGCCGCTTGTCTAGTAGACCGTCGGCAACGAGAACGTCGCTAACGCACCGTAGCTGCGACCATTTTGTGCGCTGAATTTCAGTAGAGAGATAGGCAAAGCAGCCCATGGGCACTCGTACAAAGGCTCTTTTTCGCGTCAGAAGGTGGGACACAGCTGCGCACCTTCTGGCTGCCCCATATAATAAGGTGCTGCCCCGTACGCATGCGTCATGTCGCCAGGAAACTCTTTCACGGTTGTTCCTTTAAGCTTGTAGCAATGTTTTTGGAACATGATGCTTGATGCTGCTCTTCACATTAGGTATTTGAGCCAAGAAACATTCCACGTGGCCGCGGTAAGAAATCTAATGAAAGAAGAGGTGCATATCATCTGCGGTTTTTGCTGAGAATGGTGCTGTAACGCTGAGGATCGTCCTACCGTGAATTTCATTGATACTTTGGCGAAGAAATTACACAATACCTATTAAATATTTTGTAAATCTGAGCTCCACAGAAGCTACAGGAGTGCACTGTGCACATGAGCACACATTATTTTGCAGAAAACAGAGCAGGAAGTGCTGCTTCGGATTAATTTTTGATTGTTGAAAAAGGCGAATGAAATCACAAAGAAGGAATACACAGTGGTCAAAGACAGTCTATCCACTCGCAGGTAGGATTCATTATTTGAAGAAGACCGAGAGCTCGCAGCTTAGTCGTCTACCAGGTTGCGTGGACAACAAGACAGCACACGACATTCAGGAGTGGAATTAGCCGGGCCAGTTGGTTCATGACACATAAGTAACAGCGCGACAGGCGTGGCAGTAAGGAAGACACACCCAGTGCTCGTGTTTGCGTCTATATCATATTGTCCCGTTGGTCGTGCTGTTATTTACGTGCACACGATATTCGCTCTTCACTTCATCCTTAATTCAGTCGCGCACAGTTCACTTCCTCTGAAGGACCCTTTGGAGAGTCTCATGAGTGGTTTTCACGGTGCTAGCAGGCAACTGCGTGTCGTCAGCGCCCCCATTCCTTACCTCGGGTCAACCTAATGTTGCCGCGTCGTCTTTCTGTACTTCAGAAATACAAAACCACCACTGTCGTGGCACTTTCTCGCCACACAGCACCATTATAATTCGTTACAGCGGACAGCCAATGCCGCTATGAGCGGCGAACCACGTTTTGTTTCGCTGCCACTTGGTCATTCTCTTTCTTTTTGATATCACGGGTCATGTCAACACGCTATCTTTGAATTTTCAAAGCCTTGTGTAATGTGATGGCAGCCAAGAGAATTAGACGCGCTTGTTCCGAGTTTCCTTCAATGAGCAAGACAAATACCGTTCGCTGATAAGCGTGGGCCCGAGGAATTCATTAGGTAATGTATGGGTTTTTATTATTGAAGTGGCTTTGTGCAGGGAGTGTCCACTAGCTAGCCGGAGCTTTTCACTTTTGGTGATATTTTTTTTGTCTCCATATTTTGCACACCACTGTCGTGACGGCTCTGCGGTCAGCTCTACCGCGAAGATGAAAAGAAAACATAACACCTATAGAGGCGGTAATGGTAGCACAAGTAAGGATGTCCTAAGTTTACTCACACAAAGGAGCGTTATAGAGGAAGCATTCATGAAGGGCGGTGCTCTTCTAATCAGTGGTGAAAATGCACATCTCCCGTTTGCACTGCAATTCACCGCGCAAATAAACGTGCAATTTCAAAGAGGAATAGGCTGCTAGAAACGATACTGCATGCGCGGTAGTAGGCGGGTTCCTAGTTTCTTTCCGTTTTCCAGAGGCTGAGCAGGACAAGGAAGCTAGAGAGCTAGAGACGAAACGCTTCTAGCACGAAGCGGTTGAGAAGGGCCGCCTGAAAACGCTTTTGATGCGCGAGGAGAAATTAGTGGCCCAAAAACTAACGTGAAGTTTAACAAATTAGGCGCCGTTGTATGAAATAGCGCGCATTTGCTATTTACACTGTTGCTTTCACCACGTTTCTTCTTTGGCCCTGTCTCCCTTTCATATTAGGCCACTAGCTGCTTGCGTCGTCAGGGCCTTGAGGTAATGCCCACTAAAACCGTCATGTTAGCTTTTACAAGGAAGTTGATGGCGTGGTACCCTCTCACAATTGACGGTCAAGCCATTCCATACGCGACTCACTATGAATTCTCAGGTTTCCCTAGAGAGCACGACCTGTCCTGGATGAAGCACGGCTCTTTGTTCAAAAAAAAATATGCTGCAGGTTTAGCTTTGGTTAACCCTGGTCGAAAGCGAAAAGCTGCATCTCCCTGGCTACCTTTGTGGTCGAGCGACTGGCGGTTTCCATAGACAGCCATACTGACACACACACAGTAGTAGGATTTTTTTTATTTGTCAAACATCTTGCTTTGTTCGAAACGACATTAAAGGCGCTCACACAAGACAGTATATATTTAGTATAGCTTTGGTGATATTTACAACTGTATTATTGCCCGTTGTATGCAGAGATATGGAACAAAATCCGGTTCCAAACGAAGCGCAAACCCTGCAGATAATTTCAGAATTCAAAATTGAGAGAAATTGATTTTTTTGGGAAAGGAAATTGCGCAATGTGAGACAGGCGTTATTTCCTTTTCTTAAAACCGACACTTATTTTCCTTCGCTTACGGCGCGGTACGGGTGTCAACGGAGACGTGTGAGACAGGCGTATTTTTCTTTCACCCGCCGCGGTGGCTCAGAGATTAGGGCGCTCTGCTACTGATCCGGAGTTCCCGGGTTCAAACCCAACCACGGCGGCTGCGTTTCGATGGAGGCGAAACGCTAAGGTGCCCGTGTGCTGTGCGATGTCAGTGCACGGTAATGATCCCCAGGTGGCCGAAATTATTTCGGAGACCTCCACTACGGCTCCACTTCATCCCTCCACATTATCGCTTCCCTTAAGTACGGAATACATGGAGCGCTTTTGAGGTGATTTTCGCCCGACGGCGCAGATTTGACGCCCGGCGTCTAGAAAAACGCCCGCCGCCGCCGATCAGGAGCGGCTAGATTTTGACGCGGTGCGCGCGCTTGTGACGCTACCGGAATTGCCTGCCGGACTCACTTCCGTCTGTCTTCGGCGGCAGCAGCCAGCCGTCTCACCGTCCCTTGACCACTTCGCGCGCGTGCGCTGGTCAGCACCATGGCGACGTCCACGAAATAATCGCGCGTTGAATTTAACAATAAACTTACAGGCGCGATACAAAAGCGTCCCATATTGTGGGACAGCACAAGGAAGGACTTCAAGGAGCAGAGAAAGAGGACGGCGGCGTGGGCCGAAGTGGTCACCGAAGTTGGATGTGACCTGGAAGGTATGGTTGCATTGCTACTAGTATTTCTAGCAAAACAAAGTGCAATCGCTTTCTGAGCATTCGAACGCTCTGCATGCACGCTTTTTAGAAGCGAATGTCGGGCTGACGGCGCTCAGTCACCCGCTGCTGCATGCCGCCAAAGCGAACGTGGTGGACGCAGTCTCCCGATCGTTGCCTGCGTATTCCCCGGAGAGAAAAACCTAAAGAACGAAAAGTGGTCTATGCTACGATTCACATTTCAGTCTACAGCGTCACGCTATCTAGCCGCAGCGTAACGCTTGCCTGTTTGAAAGACTGCTTTCTGTTAAATGTATCTTGATGCACACATATGCATCGAGGTTGTACAGCGTGCTCAGTATTTATCTCTCCGGGTTGTAAAAAAAATTTTTTTGCGAACTATTTCGGCTCCAAATGTGACCTCGAGGTAGATTTTGACAGTGTATGTTTATGTAACAAGTAATTTAGCATCGCAATTTACCTGAATTTTCCGGAGTCACCGGAAGAAAACTGCAGTTGGCTGCGGCAACACTTCATCTAGGCGAGCGGATCAGCCGAATTGACAGGTGGCGGTGCCTGTGAAATCAGCTGAACTGCTCGCCCCGAAAATTCTGCCAGAGACGAGTACAGTTTTTGAAGATTCCAGAAAATGCAGGTAAGTTCCGATGTTAATTTACTTGCCGACAAAACGCGGGCCATCGCAAGCTACTTTGTCATCGGTTTCTCAGCCGAAATGTCGCAGTGGTTTGCGCAGAGTGTTTTACAACCAGGTCAGATAAAAACTGAACGCGCGCTGTATCCGCGCCGACTTGCATGAATAACCAACCGCGTCAATGGAAGCCAAGAGAAAAAACTGGCATGCTTGTGCAATAAACAGCTGTCATTGATATTACAAAAGTATTATATATAACTGTTTTATTTGGTGGTAATATGTGGTAATAAACCGAGGTTAATCTGTGCAATTCTACTTGCAGACAATACTATACAGGCGTGGTGGAAGAGCCTTCGAGATACATTTACGAAGAAGCACCGCGCGTGGAAGAATGGTGCGCCAAGTGGCTCGGGAGCCGCTGATGCACTGCACGTGAGGTGGCCGTATTTCCACATGATGATGTTTTTAAAAGATCAGGTGGATATTGGCAGGTATGTCCCCAATACTTTGTGGTTACTTTTCGAAATAACTTATTTGCAAAAGGAACCGAAGGAAGCCGTATGTAGCAACATAGGGGTGCTGGGCAGTAAAAGCATATTCTCAATAAGACCAAATGGCATCGAAGTAGTTGTACAGTAGGTGTTGAAATTTCTGTGTTGTTATACACACATTTCTTGGGCCCATCATTAGGACAATGAAATGCATTTCAATGTGAGGCCTGTGCTTCCAAACAAAAAGGAAAGTAACGAAACATTCGAGCAACCAAATTATGAAATGCAAATTGTGTGGTGTTCCGTATCATTTGACGTTTAATTTTTCTTTCAGCACCTTCTCAAACAGCCATGTGCAGGACGCTGAAACTGCAGAGTCGGTCCTGGAATCGATCTACAGTGAAACAGAAGGTGCAAATTTACATTCTAGTTATGCTGTTATCCACCTGCAAACACTGTCCTTTACAAATGCCCACACTTGGAATATAATGAGCCAGCAGTGAAGTCTCTCAGAGATGGAAATAATTTATTTACTTCTGATGCTGAAACGTTGCAAGGTGGTTTAGTTAAGTGCAGAAAGCTACCATTGCATGCACTGCGTTCAGCTTATGCTGAACATCATCTTGCCCTGTGTGAGCTCAATTCTACGTGCGGGCTCTGTTCTGAAATACATACTTTCATTTATAAAGAAACAGCATGGGAAGTTCTTTGCAAAATTATTTCTTCACCTTTTGCGCTCTGTAAAATGATGTAAAAACCTTTCTGAGTGCTTAAGGTTTTCAATTCTTTTCTTTCATCAAGATGGAGCGGAAGCTCCTGAAGGTGGTGCTTTCTCTCCACCTGTGCCCTCGAAAAGTACCAGCCCACTGCCACACACATCAAACGGCAGCTCACAAGCTAGCACCGCTGCAAGAATCCTGACAACCCCTCGACCGGGCACAGGAAAAAAAGGAAAGAGAGGCCTCGGTGGCAGGACGACATTGATAAAGTTGACGCCCTGATAACCGGGGACAATGACCAAGCATCAGTCTATGGGCAGCTAGTTGCCCACAAGCAGCGGGCATGCCCGAAGCACGCAAAACGGGACATGGAAATGCATTTGCTTCAGTTCATAGCGAAGTATACATTTAACGACAGCACTGAATAAATGCACATTGAAAGTAATATGTCATGCTACGAAATACGTATTCACTGTCTTATTTTTGTGTCCTGCTCGGTGGAAGGATAATATTGATAAGTCGACGCCTTGATATCAGAGGAGAAAGACAAAGCATCAGTGCATAGGCAGCCTGTGAACCACAAGCTGCGAGCACGCCCGAAACTTGCAAAACATGACATGGAGATGGACTTCCATCACTTCATAGCCAAGCCTACATCTAATGACAGCCGTGAATAAATGCACGTCAGGTACTTTTCTAAAAGACGTCGTATAGTGACAATAGGTACTTTAATTAAAAAGCACTATGGATTCTGTGGCACTTCAAGTCCAGTTTGAGTCCACTGCCATGCAACGGCACATTCATTAAAAAAGTACTGGGCGAAAAGATTCGTTGTGTCAGCAGCACTTGCTCTGTAGTTTCTAGACTGCGTTGTTTCAAGATCAAGCAGGCTACTTGACACAGCTTCACCTCTCCACTGCCCTGGGACGATATTCCCGTAATCATCCTCGGAATCCACATAGCCTGGTGGACAGTAGGTTCTTTCCCGGGCAGAAGAGATGAAGTTATGCAGAGTGCAACAAGCCAGGACCGCAAAGGTTGCATTTTTGGGTAGAAAGTTCACGGGCCCAAGCAAGATTCTCTAACGAGCTGTCAAAATGCCAAAGGCAGTTTCCACTATGCGCCTGCACCACATTTTGTAAAAACATGATTATTTGTAGCTTTGCTCTAGCATTACACAAGTTATTTTACCTCAAAGAAGTTTCTTCGAGGGTACTTCATCTATGAGTAATTGAAAGAATATCAAATGAGAGAACATTCACTGAGCTTTGTTTAAAAGGTGCATACATACCAAACTTTACGGCTGCATTTACTGCTTCATTGCCTTAATTCACCATAACACTAAATAATGCTGCCTCAAAAGAAAGTATGACAACGAATGAAAAAAACGGGGACTATATTGCAGTTTTCTTGTACCGTATGTGAGCTGTGTATAACTATGGTATCAAAGCCGCCATATGGCTATTCAAGACGGTACAGCGTGACTAAAGGAGTTCATTTTTAAATTATGCATTGGTTGTAGACAAATACTACGTGGTGATGTATGTCTATAATGCCTCATGAATCATTACAAAGAAGAAAATGCCCTATGTCAAGAAAAGGTGTTTAAAAACTTTGTTTTTTAAAGGCCGGAAAGATTAGTATGTACTGCAGAAAACAATTTTCTGTTGCCTCCTTATCACTCATTCACAGCATAAGATACTATATTGAGTCATCGCTATGCATGAAAAGCAGTGCAAGACCACTTGAGTTCGTCCTTTTTTCCCCCGCAACACAAATAAAACAGTGCCATCTTTTTACAATGCCATTCAATACCTTGCTCTGCTGAGCCGGTAGTTGAACACCCTCTGCTTTGGCCGCATGCCTTTGCCGTAGCACGGGCGCAAAAATCGGTCCTCAATTGGAATGCTTCGTCCCCGACAAAAACATGCGGCGCAGCCTTTTGGATTTTGAAAGGCGTGCTGCTGCTGGTAGGGCCACGACGCCATCGTTGAGCTTTTTTCCAAATGTGCATGATTTGAAGACTCCACCGACACTGTGCCGGCCTGGTGCACCGACATCTACCATCATGAACTTGTACTTTGCATCCACGATGGCCATCAAAACAATGGAGAATGTCCCCTAATAAAAGGATAACGTAAGACATGCATGCGCCTCCCTTGGAAATGTATGACATTTGGTCCAGCTTATAGAGTAAACAGTACCTTATAGTTGAAATAGGTGCTTCCAGAATTTGGTGGAGCAGTAATCTGGACATGCTTTTCGTCTACTGCTCCTACACAATGAGGAAAGTTCTAACACCTGCTGAATTCTTGCGCAGATTCCTCCCATTGCACAGGCTCTATCTCGTAAATAAGAAAAAAAGATCAAACCTGAATATTTGGGCGAATTGTATGCAAGTGAGAGAGATGCTGAAAATAGTCTTGTTTTCTAAATTGGTTCGTTTAAGCCACTACAATGCTCTTCACTTTTGCCCTTTTGGCTCTTTCATGCAAATTTAAGTTTGCTACACCCCCTATTAAAGTTCCACAGGAATCAGGACCAGAATTAGGCAAGAAATACATACAGGCAGGTAGAGCGGCTCCAAGTGCTTCCAGATCACTCTGCAGGAATTGTGAACCACAAGCCGACATGTTGCTGGCGCAACTCTAAATGTCAATGCTATCTGCTTGATTGCCATTTCCGAGGATAGATGCCTGTGTACAATACGAAAGCAGTTGAAAAGTTGTGTGAGAGCGTCACTGCAGTCACAGTTGAGTGATACAGTACCTGAGGGTAACAGCAAATCTCTCTTCAGAGCAAACAGGCTCCCGGCAAACAAAATTCCCCCTCAAGTCATTGCGGACAATGCTGTGGAGTTTATCAAATTGCTCCCGACTCATCCGATAGCATCGGAAGAACATATCTTCATCTGTGTTCATGACTTGAAACTGCAATGACAGCAGTGAAACAAAAATTACAAACTTACACCAAATATTTACCCCACCCTTTATCATTACACAAATGGTAGGTGACGCACAGAGATGTAGATCTTGTTTTGTGATTATTATTATTCTTGCAGTGGTAATTTTACTAGCGAAGCGGACCTCAGTTTACATCGTCCCGTTTTATAAAGACACACCGCCAGCCTCTCCTCCGAGTACTTTTTCTTAACAGCGTGTGTTGACATTAACGCGAGATCGGGAGTGGTACACGTCATGTGTAACTGTCTTCCGAGTGCATTCTGAGCTCTGGGATGCGTGTCTTGATCAATGCGAAAACGCCGCAGGTGCTGAAGCAAAACTGGTGAAGGGTACGTTGGCCTATGCTGCCGACGCGGCAACCAGTTTCTCAGGCATTTGCGGAAAAGCAACGCTAGAGAAAGTAGCCGGCTGCTTATAATGACACACTACGGAGTTCCTCGTTTACATTACAATTATTACAGCTCGCATGAAGCCATTCGAGCATTTTTAAGAGTGATAAATACATAATGGTGGGTGGCATTAAGCTGGCATCTTAAGCGTGAAAAAAAGGAAAATGTGCCGGTTATGAGCTACGAACTCCAACTGGCACAATATTTGATTATGGCAAGCACGAGCAGCAAAACGTTCAGCTGGGCGAGTTGGTACAGATGCATAACGTAAACCGGCGCAAAAAACGACGAACACAAGAAAAAGGAAGGAAGCAGGTAAGTTAAAACTAAGAGTTGGGGTAGTTAAAAGTTCCGGAACGCTGAACGCGAGATCGATCGCTACAGACCGGCAAGTTACTAACCGCGGTGTGGTATTCACCCTCCTCCATTCTTGCTTGCCAGATGGGGTGCACCCAGAATTTCCTGTTTCTTTTCTTCTTTTCTTAGAGAAGACGCCGATGTATCCCCATGGGCACTGGCTTTGGTCACAAGAATAGAAGCGGCGCGTCCTCCCTCGCAGTTACGCTTGCTGCTTGCCGTCCGCTCGAAGTAAATGAAAACGCTTTTTACAATTAGTTTTCAGAAACTAGAGCCACAAGCAATGCACAGAACGAAGCTCACATATAAACTCTGCCCAATCCGCACTGCCATTTCAGTCGCACAGGGTCGCCAGACGAAACATTTCTGGCCAACTCTCTCCGCTGAACATCCACAAAAATATCGAGACAATACTAAACATAACTGAAAATGTGTACAGACTTAACTGTAGGACATGTTGTTGTTTGTGTAAGTTAAAGTTCACTTGGTTGTTGGGGAAAAATTGCGTAGTGTCTTTCTCGCATATCGACGGACACGTGAACCGCGTCATAATGGAGGGACAAAGGAGTGACTGACAGAAGAAAAAAAGAAACAGGTGCAGCAGTGGAGGGCTCCGCAATAATTTCGGCCACCTGGGGATCTTTAACGAGCACTCCCTTCCCACAGCACACGGGCGCACTTGCGTTTCGCCTCCATCGAAACGCGGCCGCCGGTGGTCGGGTTCGAATCCGGGTACTCCGGAACAGTAGCCGAGCGCCCGAACCACTCGACCACCACGGCAGGTTTGTCTGTGTCCGCATTTTGCAGTTCTGGTATCCCTCACATGTCTTTTGCTCTAGATGGAACAAAAGGTGCAAAGAAGTGTAGCCAGGAGGATTGATACGACGTTTTAGTCTTGTTTTCTGACGGGTGGCAGAGGTCACTTGCTGGCGTCAGTTTCGCCTGTAGTGACTCGTTTCCTTGCAAGCTGTAGAAATATCAACAACGAGCGGTGTCAAGAAGCAAGGACATCGGAAACAAAGAAGCCAATCTAGTTGGATCACCTCGGCAGACCACTTGTATCATCAGCAGTCTTTGGGGGCACTTGGAAAGTGCGCTGGTGTTTTTTGGGAGACATTAAAAAGAATGTGGATTAGCTAAGCTAATCAATGATATATGAAGCGTAATCTGTCGGCGTTCATTGTATGCATTGGCGTTGGCGTTGACAGCGTTCTGGACGCCGATGATTTTGACGAAGGGAAGGCCGCGTAATTGGCTCCCTGGTTCAGTGGACGCTTCACTCATGCTTCGAGGTACGTGGCGGTGGTGAGAAAGATGTGGGCTGCATTTATTAGCGTTGACAACATTGTGGCAGACACACGGCACTGCAGAAATAGGCCGCAGCGTTCATTGGGTGACCAACCTCTCGCGATCAGCCATGAAATGGCACCAGGGTGTGCGCGCTGCCTACCCAGTGAGCGGAACGTACTCATCGTTACAGACGCCGCCAATCTTCGTCTGCTTGGCTAGATCACATGGTCAGGAAGCAGTCGCTCCGCGGCTCTGGAGCCCCGGCGCAGCGACGGCGGAGATTCGGCTCGGGGCGCTGCGAAGTCAGCGAACATCAATCCTCGAGCCCCACGACAGACGGTGGACACATTGCGTCCATGTTAAATCTCAAACAGTGTTGGGATTTGAAGGCGCGAGCTCCTTTCTCATGCAATGCGCCCCAGAAAGCCGAGCACCAGGCCGGGGAATGGCTTGTACCCATTAAAGCATGACCGGTGGGTAACCGGCGGCAGTGGGAGTCGAACCCACCACCTACCAAAGCCACGTGAAGCGTTGCCATGGCAGTGGCGCAGCAAGGTCGTTCAAGGTCAAACTGCAGTCCACGGTGAAATGAGTGCCGCTAGGCCAATAAAGCTTTAACTTTAAAAGTGTAATATATATGTATAGTGAACTAGACTATATTGCAGTGGCACAAATGACTCTCCGCAGGCGGCCCATTTTCATTTCCACGCATTTGTCGACGAGAAAATTCGGCTTAAGAATCTTCCCTCCAGACGATTCACACTCGCGACGTCCTTGCCGGAATGGCTGGGTTGCAGCCGTTTTTAAGTGAATGGCGATGTAGCGCAGCCTCTGTGATCCGTTCTCAAATATCGATGTAGACGCAGGAATTTCAGTTGAGAAATCGATTGGTGGTGGCGACGCCTGCATCGGTTTTTTTGTTTTTATGGCACATAAACCCTCTTTTCGGTGCGAGTTGTAACTCTGTGATTACAAAACGCGGTACTCATGGTATGCAGGCCAACTTCCTACGTCCTCAGTGTTCCTTCAACGCGCCAAAACAACAAAAGGGCTACGGTGGACGCCGCATTCACTCCAATGTAATTACAAGTGAAAATTCACCTGTTGCTTTATAATCGAGCATTCGCATTAAAATCAAGTATCACGCGAAAACAAAAGCACACTATGCTGTATTTACTTGCATATTGGTATATGCGTCATGGCGGTCGGCCCCCAATTTCGGGAAATGAAAAAACAGATAGAACGTTGTATAGGGTAGACCAACCGAAGCTCGGAGCCACTAGTACTTATCAACACTTAGCGAAACAGCGACCATGCAATCCAGAATTCCTTGCCGCAGACTGCGAACTTGCGTGCCGAGTGCGGATTCGACTCATTGTCCCGATGAAATGCCGTAGAGTTCTTGCGACTGGAAGTCGTCTTAAAGGCCTTCGTTTCGTGCTATGAAAGTTAGTCCGACTCCTTCAACGTCCGCAACAAGTTGAATTCCACGTGGCTTGAATGAGAAATCTCGTTTTGTTCAGAATTTCTTGAATATTATGCCGCGTTCTGAAATGAACTGCATGCATCTGTTCATTTGATGCATACCGCGTTAATGTGAGCTGTCCGAAATCCGTTGTCAGTGAGCTCGCACCGGCTTTTGGTCAGCAGTGGTGGTTTTATTCCCGATTCTGCAGCATTGTGAATATACTTTAGATGCAAGCGAGAGATTTGTCTGAAAAGTTGACGTTCGCTCGTCGGGTTTAATAATTAGCACAGTGGTGAGTGCTCCGCCGTGCCCCGATTAACAAGTGGCCGTCTGCAACTTTCAATTTTGCCGTTGCCGAGGAACCCACTCCTTTGTGGGCCTGTTATGATACCTGGCATGTTATGAATTGTTCTGTACAACCGGTTAGCGGCGCATCCATTTTTCGCTAAAAGAGTCTGTGACCGACTTTGTCACGGTGCTGTAGAGTAGCCCAAAGTACTTGGCGAGAGCAATTATTTTTTATTGATAGTAAAGTTCAGAAGAAAGATGTCATATTTAGAAAGCTGGTTTATCATACATGAGTTCAGGAAACATATTCTAGACTTCTTAATCGCCTATTTTCTGACAGTATATATTTGCAGCATTCTTGTGCATATCTGCAATTCTTTTCTTTTTGTTAAGATATTTTTCGTTCTTAAGCAAAGCGCGTTTTCCTTTGTCATTGAACAGAGGGCTCTATAATTGGGCTATGATATGCGGTAGAAGAGAAGTATATTTAAACGGATGGGTAAAATTATTTATACACACACCAACCCAATATGGCCTGTTTTCCCGTGCTAAGTGTTAAATTTAGAAGATAGTCTTGAATCACACAGTGACAGAAAATAGTACTGCTTCAAGAGTTGCGGATTTGTGGTCGTGCACAAATGTATATGAAGGCAATACAGAGGCAAGTCAGCTTATCTCGATTCCCCTGCTCTCCTAGAAGAGCAGAAGCTGCTCAGGCAGGATTTTCATGCAGCCAGGCAAAAAGAGTTCCGAGCTGTGGGAGCGCCAAGTATGAATGCAGTGAAAGTTGTGCAACGCTATGAAGAAATATTTCGAAAGAGTGAACAATAAATGAGACAAGACAATAAAGAATGTTGACCCCGCAGTGTTTGCGAGAAATGGTTTATTCTGAAACAGCCAGTGGCATGGATCAAAGTGCATACAAATTAAAGGACACGTGAAGTAAAGGTACACCAACACACAATCAGTCAATGGCTCCAAAATTGAAAAAAAAAATTGTGCAGCCCTTCGAACAACATTATTTCAAACAACTACAACCTGACCAATGTCTGAACAGGGTTCAAAAAGCAGTGAATTTTCAGTCAACGAAATTCAATTCCTGGGACGTGTACTAACAGAGACATGAGTCGAAACAAACGAATTCACACTGAACCGAGCAAGAGCCAGCTTGAAATCATTGACACCCCCAAAAATTAAGGACAGAACATACAGTACTGGCTACCTCAACACTGGCACTGCAGCACTGCATAACATGCCAAAATGACCAGAGAATTCACTGACACCCCCAAAAAATTAAGGACAAAACATACAGTACTGGCTACCTCAACACTGCCACTGCAGCACTGCATAACATGTCAAAATGACCAGAGATTGACAGTAACGCAAGACAACACCATACCAGGACTCTCTTTACAGGACATGTAGATCAGACACCCATACATACTATTGCCAACCCTCACACACAAAATGAGGCCCATTCTTATGGGTGTGTGAATGTTCGAAATTTTCGGACTGCAAATTGAATAAATTCCTGTTCAATTAATCGAATGAATCAAACAGTACATGTTCAAAATTATTTTAAACGAATCGAATTTGCTTTCAGGTTTTCGGATACTTTTCGAATAATTGACACAACGGTTGATTAAGCGCCACTGTATATTTCTGCAATGAATCTCCCAAAAACTGCACAATTTGACAACGTGTAACACTATTGATATTGTAAATGTAAAAAGTACTAATTGCACTCCCTTACAAATTCTACTTCTATACAGACACTATTAACACGACCACACACCACCACCGCCACCAACACCAACACCAACACCACCGCCTCCGCCCCCACCACCACGTCCTTCACATCCACCTCAACGCCTACACTACAAGTTACTGCCTGATACAATTTGATGCTAATGAGCATGTGCTTTTACACACATGCACACAAAAGAGTGATCACAGCATGCCGATGAGTCCTCTCTTTCCTCAGTAGACTCATCAACACGCACACCCACATGCACACATATTGTCACCGACAAACGTATAGGACGCGGGAAGCACGACCGTTTATTCGGGCGAGGCTTGCCAAACAGCCGCGAACATTCGAGAGAAAGAAGGTGTTCGGCCACGCGCTGGGAGACAGGTTGCCACCAGGTGGCGCCGGCAGAATGTCAGCAACGTGGCATTGCCCCCCTCCCTTCCAAGAGGCATCGACTCGATGCCGCACGCGAGGGGGAAAAACATACGTAAGACTTTCAGGTAGCGTTGCGAGTGTCTTTGTGGAAAGGGGCTAAAGGGAGTAATACGGCTTCTTTCGCGCCACGTGCACTACTTCGGACGTCGGTTGTCGAGACGACCGGACAGTTCCTTGAGGGAGCACCTCGTAGGTCACCGCGCTGAGGCGGCGTAACACCTGGTATGGACCAAAGTAACGGCGAAGATGCTTCTGAGACCGCCCTCGCAAACGGATCGGACTCCACACACAGACTTGGTCACCGGGTGTGTAAATCACCTCCCTCCGGCGGAGGTTGTAGCGCTCGGCGTCGTGTTGTTGTTAGCACCGGATTCGCTGTCGAGCAACTTGCCGAGCGGCTTCGGCGTCACGAACAAATTGTTGAGCGTCCACGACAGAAGAGGGAGTAGGATCCGGAAGAAGCATGGCGTCCAGCATGGTCAAGGCTTCGCGACCGTGCACCAAATGGAACGGAGTGAAGCGCGTCGTTTCATGGAGCGCAGTGTTGTACGCGAACGTTATGTAAGGCAGTATCCGGTCCCAGTTCGCATGGTCATCGTCGACATACGTAGAAAGCATGTCGGCAATTGTCTTGTTAAGCCGCTCAGTAAGTTCGTTTGTTTGCGGATGGTAAGCTGTAGTCTTGCGATGGCTGGTTGCACTGAGTCGAAGTACCTCGCTCGTAAGTGCCGACGAAAACGCGGTGCCCTTGCCAGATAATACGACTGTTGGGGCTCCGTGACGAAGCACAATGTCGTGAATAAAAAAAAATGTGCAAATTCGGCAGCGGTACCGCGGGGAAGGGCCTTGGTCTCACAGTAGCGGCTCTGTCAGACATCCAGCACCTCCACCAAATGTCACCGACAAACGTAGAGGATGCGGGAAGCACGACCATTAACTCGGGCGAGGCTTGCCGAACAGCCGCGCACATTCGAGAGAAAGAAGTCGTTCGTACACGCGCTGGGAGAGAGGTTCGGCCACCAGGTGGCGCCGGCAGAATGTCAGCAATGTGGTAATATTATCTCCTTTCCACCTACACACGCAAAAAGGTGATCACAGCATGCTGATGAGTCATGTCTCTGTTCGAAGTGAAACGTTTCTCGATGTCATTTAAATCTTCATCACAGAAATGAGTGCTCGACTCCACAGAAGAGGCGTGGCACGAGTCACAAATGCTGAAGACAACCGGTTCAATTTGAGCGTCAACAATCATATCGCGTTGCCATGCTTCAGCCTCAACTTGCTCCACATGAACACAACAGTTTTGCCAGTTTTCCTGGCTTACAGACGCCAGTGCTTCCGGAAGGAGCTTTTCCACTTCAGCCAAAGTGAAAGCTTTGTTTCGACTTGCGATGTATCCCTTCACCTGGCTCCAGACAAGTTCGATGGGATTGAACTCGCGCTGGTACGGTGGTAAACGAAGCACTTCGTGGCCGTGGGTAGCTGCCAGGGTATCGATGCGGTACACAAATCTAAGTGTGTTTACCTTTTCAGAATGCTCCAGCTGTTCCGCTCTCACCATGTCCTGTGACCATGGAACACCTTTCTTTTTGAGCCAAAGCTGAATATCAGCTTTGCGCGTAGGCTTGGTAGGTGCTTTTTCAAGAGCCACGCTATGATGTGGAGCATTGTCCTCATGGACAATACTATTGGCCGTAATGTTTGACAAAAGCTTGTCGCTGAACCATTTATCAAAGTAGTTGCCATCCATCTCAGAATGGTAGCCAGAGAGGTATCCCTTTTTTGCTCTGAAGAAGTCAGCAGCGTCTTGCACGAATCTTGTTGCACTGCTCCCAGCATGTACAATGATCATACGGGCCCCTTTGCCCAAAGGCGCAGCCAATCCCGTAGTTAAACCTTTCAGGAAGGCATCCTGAGATGTATTCAGTCTTGTCCTGCCAGACGAATTCTTTTGTGTGCCCTGCGTTGACCCACGTTTCATCTAGGTAGATGATGCACCTGTAAATGCGAAGCAACTGAGCGCACGAGTTAATGCTTCTAAGTAAACAAGCCCACTGCAGCATGTAAGTAGGCAACGCTTTGAAAAAAAACACACTGCTGACTACTGTCTCACAAACAGCCGCTCAAAGACAATAGAGAAAAAGAATTATCTCGGCTTTATTGCTCCCTTGTTCGGGCTTATATTTCGCGCCCAGGCGGCATTTGGTAGCCAGTTTACATTCACTGTATGTTTGCATGGTGTACTTGACTAATTCAGCAACATTTGAAATCTCTTCATTGCGGCGACCGCGAACAAAAATTACCAATGTTCGCAGCAGTAACGCCAGTAACTCGGACCACCGGAGCAACGGGCAGCGTACAGTGGGTGTTCATTTGTTCCTACGGTGACGACGAGAAGGCACTACCCATTGTAATTCTAGGACATTTTTAGCAAGTTTGCTGTGTTTGATTGCCGCACAATTGGGATTTAGCGATTAATTCTGACCCATGCAGACACGTGCCCCACCCAAACGTTGCGCAAAACTGGCAGTGAAACGTCACCTCTACGAAAAGGTCGGCAGCAGCAACGTGGTTAAGATGATTTCTTTTAAATTTGTTATTCTGAAGCAACCCTCACTATTACGACTACGGGTTGCAACGCTAACATCAAGCTCCATATGAAGCCAGTCTAAACGTGCTGCGTAAGAAAATATGCAAGGAACGACTCGTACCTGCCCTGTTTTCGGAATTCCTTGATCGCCCGCAGGTACCTGCGACGCCAGGCAATGATGTCACTTCGCTCGATCAGCGCAAGATAGAGCTTTCTTTTTTCAAATGTTAATCCGATGTCCTTCATCAACCTCCACAACGTCGTTTTCTTGAAGTTCAGCAGGTCGTCGTCCTCATTGAAAGCCTTTAGCACACTGTCCAGTATTGGGACTTCCCTCTTCGCGTACATACTGTGCACTTTCAGACGCATGGCATGAGCCATCAAGCTATCATTCTTGACTGTTCGCGAGCTTGATATCTTCACGTCGCGAGGTCTTTTCTTTGGAGACGCCAAATGCCCACACAGACGGTCCGTGTGATTTTGGTAGCGGTAGGGGGGAGATACTCCGGTATCCTCGCTCGCAGCACTCAGTGCTTCCCGAACAGACTTCTTCAGAAAACGGGTACTGGTACGGGAGTACACATTTGAAATTATTTGCTTGGCGTGGCTTGACAGCTTGGATGTACAAACATTAGAGAAAATGCGTACAGGAGGTGGCCGCGGCCGCTGTTCTGGACGCTATTTTCTCAAACATGAAAGTGAGCAGGAAAAGTAAACAGGGCGGCCAGGGTTGCGGGGACAGCGAAAACGTGAAATGGAAAAAGACAACAAATCCGCCACGGTGGCTCAGTGGTTAGGGCGCTCGGCTACTGATCCGGAATTCCCGGGTTCGAACCACACCGCGGCTGCGTTTTCATGGAGGCAAAACTCTAAGGCACCCGTGTGTTGTGCGACGTCAGTGCACTTTAAAGATCCCCAGGTGTCGAAATTATTTCGGAGCCCTCCACTACGGCACCTCTATCTTCCTTTGTTCTTTCACTCCCTCCTTTATCCCTTCCCTTGCAGCGGTTCATGTGTCCAACGATATATGAGACAGAGAATGCGCCATTTCCTTTCGGCAAAAACCTATTATTGCTATTGAAAGACGATGTCAGTGCACGTTAAAGATCCCCAGGTGGTCGAAATTATGCCGGAGCCCTCCACTACGGCACCTATTCTTCCTTTCTTCTTTCACTCCCTCCTGTGCGATGTCAGTGCACGTTAAAGATCCCCAGGTGGTCGAAATTATGCCGGAGCCCTCCACTACGGCACCTATTCTTCCTTTCTTCTTTCACTCCCTCCTTTATCCCTTCCCTTAAGGCGCGGTTCAGGTGTCCAAAGATATATGAGACAGATACTGCGCCATTTCCTTTCCCCAAAAAAACCGATTATTATTATTGAAAGACGACAAACGCAAAATACAAAATCACAGATCTCGACCGATTCGCTCGCAGTAAAGCGTTTCTTGTCACGCTGATGACAAAAGTATTATCCACGAAGCCTGCCGCAAAGCATTTCTTATTTTTCGTTCAGCACAATTAACGCACAATTTTGTGCCCCGTATGCAGCTAGCGCAAAAAAGAGCGCTAGCTTTGGCAGCGTTGCACATGAAGTTTGAAACGGAGTATAGGAGCGCGGCGAGAGCAAGAGTTCGAGAATGTCCTAAGGGGTCTACGGGGCTACTCCATGGGTGCTGTTCGTTGATTAGATCCTCTTCCCTGAACTTCCCTTTTCGTCTGTCGTGTGTTGCAAGCCGCGTGGCCCGAGCTAGATGATAAAAGGTGCTGAGGGGTCACCCCATGGGTATTGTGTTCCTATTATGCTCTAGACTGGTGCTCCACGGTCCAAACTTTATTACGCAGGGAGGTATGAAAACGCAAGCAGAATTTTTGATGCTCGTCGCTGGGTGTCGCGCTTCATTAGCGGCAGGGACAATGAGAGTTTCGCTGATTTCGGTGTAATCGTATGACTTTGTTATAAGGGTCGAATTACGAATAAAACGCGGCCACGGTGCTCGGCAGTGGTTTTCCCGGGCTTCTCTGCCACGTTCAAGGAGTCTTACAGGCACCGTGCTTTGGGATGCAGCATACTGTTGCCAGCCGTTTAGGCGGCCTGCAGCTAGGCCGGCCACGGGTAGTTACCAGTTCTTGTTGATATCGTGCCGTGTTCCATTGGATATCATTTCTAACAAGCACACATCGATACAAGTCATCCAGTGTCCGTCCTCGCCCACCAAGCAGCGCACCAGGTTGCTCAATACTACTAGGCACCACAAAGGCTTCGTGAGGTGCTTAAAAAGTGGTGCTTAAAATAATTTCAGATTTTACGCTAGTTTACATGAAAATAATTTCAAACTTTCGGCAAGTTGGCACGGAATAAACGTGCGAGTATCTTTGGTGTGATTGCATTGTGCAGAATACAGAGCGCATTGGCCCTGTAACCTTTCTTGCTTCTCACTTCATGGCTTCACAAGTTTATGGTTATGGGGTTTTCTGTCCCAAAGCGACTCAGGCTTTGAGGGACGCCGTAGTGAATGGCTCCGGATATCCATATCACCTGGGCTCCTTTAGACAACCTGGATTTTCGACAACACGCGCATAGTACTCGTGTTGTTGTTGTTATTGTTGTTGACTCAAAAGCGGTAACACATACCCACGGTGAGGGAATGGCCAGGGTTTGTTCTCGTGTTAGCGCTCGTGTTGTTAATTTCTTCTTCGTGTGTTCTTGTCCTTGCTGCGCTAGTCTCGCTATGGTCTTTAGGGTATTCAGATAACTAAATTAAGTGGAATGTTTTTTTATCGTTTTCTATAATTATTTGCTCTTTCATACGTCTGCCAGATTTCGGTGCCCCGTGACTGTGTATCGTTTCATGTAGGCATGATTTCTTTGACGCATAAGCTACTACTTTGGGATTTGCGCCTGCTTGTGTGTGTCACTTGTTCCAGTTCCAGCTGCGCCTTGTTATTGCGGCACTGAATGCTAAGTATCGCCAATCAGCATACTTCCAGAAACTTATTTGAAACAGCACGTACAGTCGTTGCCAAAAGTAACCAGGCTGCATGGCTTAATCCTTAATCGTATGTTGAAGCTGTTATGCCAACCGTCAATCTGTAAATCTCTGTATGGTAAGGAGAACCCTTGTGCTCACCTCCCGAGGACTTTTTGTCTTTAGCCAAGCCATAAGGGCTCAAATATTCCAATGAGAAGCAAACCATGCAGCCTGGTTACTTTTGTGAAAGGCTGTACGTTCTTACCTGATGTCATTGTTTCTTAGCAAATCCCTCTCGTTCCTCATTACTTTTGCGGCCACTCTTCTAAGTTCTTCAGTGCGAAATAAACAATGGCAACACCCTTCTGTTTAAACCCTTCTGGTTAAGCCCCTTTTGTTAGCCTCCATGTTTCTGCCCCATAGGTAAGTACTAGAAAGATACAGCTGTGATTCAGTTTTTCTCTTGTGGCCTATTGGTAAACTGCCATTCATAATCCCAGGGAGCCTGCCAACTGCACTCCACACCATGTTTATAGTTACTTCACTGTCGTGATTCAGACCAGAGGCCACTACCTGCTTTGAGTAAGTAGACGTATTCTTTTACAACTTCCAGCATCTCGCCACCAATTGTGCACTGCGGTTCCTTTGATAGACTGTTCAACATTACTTTGGTTTTCCGCATACTAATTTTTAGACCAACCGTCCTGCTCTGCCTTTCTAACTCATTGATAATGTTTTGCAGTTCATCTCCTGAGTGACTAAGCAAGGCAATGCCATCAGCGAATCGCCGATTATTTAGGTATTCTCCATTAACTCTTATCCCCAACTGTCCCCAGTTTTGGCCTCGGAACACCTCCTCGAAACAGGCGGTGCATAGCATTGGCGAGATCATGACTCCCTGATTGATACCCTTTCTTCTTGGAATTTTATTGCTGACTTTATGGAGGACTACGGTAAAAATAAATTGCGCTAGAACATTTTGGCGGGCTAGTTGGGTAAACTGCTTGCATCGGACAGCGCGAATACAGACAAGCAGAAGAGACAAGCAGACGAACACAGCGCTGAATATCAACTGAAAATTTATTTCTATGCCACTGAGTGTAAATACATAGATGAAAACGATATAGAAGCACATACAATGGGCAAAAAAATGCGACAACAGCAACCTATACATCGGGAAATCAACAGAGATTATCAGTACCCGAGAAGTGCCAGCTCTTTTTGCAGCTGTGTTAACCAAGGGGCTCTGACGCATGCCTTTCCTTGCTTCATTGTCTTGTATGCCTCGAGTATTTCCTTTGCCATTTTTCCCCGTTTTTTTGCGATCACTGTTGTTTCACGATACAATGGTGCGCGCTCTTTTGTCTTCTTTTTTTGCCCATTCATAATATTGGCAATGAATTCACTGGTGTTCAGAAACTACTTTTGAAACTTTGTAGCAGCGTTCGTTTAGTCTCATTAACGAGGTGCCCAACGTACTGCCCACCTCAGAGCAGAGGAATCTTATAAACACCTCTCTCCTCGCAAGGGACGAAGCACTGCTCTTGCTTCGTTGTGCACTTAGCCACCTCGCCCTTTTCTTCATTCACAGTTCGACACAAGCCAACCAGACGATAAGGCGCAGAAAACACGACATGGACTCCTAACTTTTTTCCAAGTTTTTTTTAGCGAGTGTGTAATTCTGTGCAGATATGGAATCACAGCGACACGTTTGCGACTATAGCCTGACTCCAGGCTAGCGCGTGTGGTTGAGCTTGACATGCTCTCCTTTAGGGCCGACTGAGACCTGCAGTGCAGTCTGTGAGGGTAAGATTGGTGAGCTTTTTAGGCAGAACCCAATTATGCCCCTTTATATGAGCTTGGAATGACATATCCACGCCAGGTAAGAGGCTTATTACGTCGAAGTTCGAAGGCCCAGCAAACATGTGCGGGGGTGAAATACAGGCTAAGGTCAAGAAACTTGACGCGGTTTTGAAAAGGCGTTTCGAAAATGATCTCAAGAGGAGACAGATCGTCAAAAAAATGGACAGAATAGAGGACACCTCAGCTTCAAATTGCACTGTAGTGTACATATCAAAAACAAGGTAGTCATCAACAAATCTCAATATCTGAATGCTTTTACAGCTTTAGTAGCCTGAAGGCAGTCATTGAGAAAACGGTTACATCTCGCACGATAAATGTCACTCAGCCTATGCAATTAGCAGGAGCGTATGCGATAAACATTCAGTTGAGAGTCAGCGCCGTGTTCTTCTGTTTCCTCGTCTCTTTCGACTATCTGTGTTCGCGCTTTTCGATACGAGAAGGACTATGGTAGTTGTTCACCCGCTTAAATATCTTCCGGTAGTTTTTACACAAGGCTCTTGTACACCTTGATTCCTCAATCACTGCTGAAATTTCCACTGAGTCAAATGCTTTTTCTACTCAATAAATGCTATATATAGGGGTTGATTATATTCCGCGCATTTTTGTATCACCTGATGGATAGTGTGAATATGATCTATTGTGGAATATCCTTTACGAAATCCTGCCTGATCATTTGGTTGATATAAGTCTAAGGTTGCCCTGACTCTATTTGCGATTACCTTAGTAAATATCTTGTAGGAAACGGATAGTAAACGGATCGGTCTGTAATTTTCAAGTTGACGTCTCGTTTCTTATAGATGCCGCATTTATTGGGAGTGAAATGAGAAAACGCCCGTATACTGTGATGAAAGCAGGCGCTAAAGAACCGGAGATAGTCTGAATTAATCTGGAGTCCTCCGTACGACGTCCCTCATAGCCCTTGTACCACTTCGGCACTTTGGGGGGACACTGACGACAAATAGAACATGTCCTGATTAGAATGGGTCCAGCGTGTTAAAGCCATAAAAGGACCACGCTGAAAACGGAGCTTTTACAGGCTAGAGAAAAATAAAAATTGGTATACGGGCGTTGCTATCCCCAACCGATTTTTCAAATAAAACGGGCACGCCTGCTCTCAATCATACCCAGAAATTGTGGAAGAAAACGTTTTTGAGCGGGAACCCGTTTATGAACGCCATTTTGTCATAAAATGCAACACTTCACTATAACATTCAATATATGCGCAGATCACCCGACGGCAGTCCTGTATATTTTTTCCATTAACGGTTTTGCTATCGTCAAGAGCGTTACTCATTGATTTTCTATGGGAGACTTAACTGTTGGATGCGATCCTGGAAACACTTTAAAAGAAAGATTTTGCGACATATCAGAATAATGGCCCATTACCTGCCGTATGTCTGTACCAGTGCTTTACAACATTCCGATTTTCGAACTTTTTGCCCAAGAAAGATGTACTTGACTTTGCGCGGCTCGAAGAGGCTACGCTACACCACCATTCACTTCAAAACGGTGGCAATCCGTCGTTTTCGCTAAGGACACCGTGAGTTTTAATGGACTGTGGGTACGATACTTAAATCCGATTTTCTCACCGATTAATGGGACTTTTGCTGCCGAACAGACGACAACCAAGCCAGATAGAACCAGAGATTCAATTTTTACTGTGAATAATAATTCAATTGCATTGTCATAACTTTCCCTTCAAACCCGAAAAACCACCCCAAACACCCACCAGTCCTTCCCGACGTTCTTCTTCGAAGCGACAATGGGCTAAGGACACCAGGAACACCTCGTAACAGCCCCATCCTCGTTTCCGCATGCGCATCAAGCCTGTATAGACGTAGCTGCAGCTATGAAGAGGGCACCACTGCCTTTCACTTCTGCTTGCTGCCCTCCTGCCATCTACGGTATCGTACGAAACCACCTTTTGGGAGATCCTAATAAACATTTTTGCTTGCCGGATATTTCTAGGTGCTGAGCGTGTTCTCCGCGACCTCAGGTATACTGTAGGAGATAGGGAAGCTGTCTAGGGCCTGAATACGGAGTCACAAATTTCATAGACACCAATTTAGTTAATTGTTGAGAATGTTTTGTGAGTGGCACAGAAAGAATAACCGAAGAAAGAAACTGAAGCTTAACGCTTCCAATTTCTCTTTCTCAAGAAGCGTTATGAATCATTGTGCTTGCCATGCGACACTTGCAAACAGTGGATTGAGATGCTGTATTTTTAGCCGTGTTAAACGATGCTTGCAATGCATTTCACATTCACGCGCACAGTATGAGTGCGTTTCAGCGTCTGTTCTACGCAGCCACAGAAAACAAAATGTGCTGTGAACGAAAAAAAAACTTCGCATGGCACCGCGGAACGCGAAGCCTGTTGCCGTGTAAACTATCTTGCAACCATCGAGAACTTAGACCCCGTTTCGTAGTTAGTTGTTCATACGAAAATATTATGATTGTCTCTGCAACTTGTCATATTGTTTAATGCTGCTTTATTGGTATGAAGCAGTCGTAAAAAACAAAGACGAGAACCTTCGTCAGACCTAATACCCCTACTTTGCCATACTCTGAGAGCCTCGTTCAACATACGATAAATATCTTTTGATCCGTCTTAGGCTTCCCAGCGGGTATCTAGATCAAGTATGGCCCCACAAGAGAAATCTCTATCGTGCCACCTCGCTCTTTAAACTGCGAGGAGTTCAAGGCGAGTGGTGTTCGTCTAGGCGAGTGGCGTTCGATACCTTTTCACTAGAGTGCAACATTTGTGCGGGTTTCTTCTTTTGTACAATTTTGGCCAGGGATCGCATTGGTGCGAAGTTTTGCTGGCATGCGGTTTGTTACATAGCGCACTGTGCTATGTAAGATATGCTATATCCGGTACCAGGAGCGAACACATTCTGTAATGCCGAAACTTTTTATTGCTGCTAGTCTACCCCAAGTACGCATATTTCGGCGAAGCCAGGGAGCTGAAGAAGAGCTGAAGGCTATTAGGCTACGGTTTACGGTGCTTCGTTCCGTTCACGGTTGCACTGGTAAACCCCCTGCGAGTGAAAAAAGAAATAATTAGAGCTATAAAGCACTTCCACGTTTCATTCCCGAAAGCTGGTGTCCAACTTTATCATTCTTTCTGAGCAGGTTTATGATGATTTGTAGACTAGGATTGGCGACAGCTCGAGATCAGTGATGGCGTTAGAGGTCTCCGGGTCCATGCATCTTTATGAGACCCGCTTTCCTGAACTCGCCAATTGGGCGGTCTTGTGTAGTAAGGCACGTGGTACGAGTTGGAAATAAGTTGCCTTTCGGGGCCATCACATGGGCATTATTTGCTTATTGTGCTGAAGACAGCTGCATCGCTGTCCACGGTTTATTTTGCAGGAAGGTAAGAGTACACAAGCATAATTGTTGTAGCTGGTCGATGGGTGTCCCGCTTCATTGGCTCTCCCCCACTGTCTAAGATTTCAGTGATATGTACCTACCGTGCGCCTACTCATGTAGCATGTTTTGTTTTTTCTATAAGTCTAGTTGGCGGTATGCGCCTGTCTGTGTAGTACCTTTGTATAGTATAACCAAACCGAATACTTTTCCAAACTGTACTTTACAGCACGCATGTTCCTTCTCACTCTGTCAATGTCCTCCCTCTGCTTGTTCCTCTCTCTCTCTATTATTTTGAAGAGGATGAGAGAGATAAAACTGTTATTTTGATAGATGTCAGGTTAGGAGTTAGGTGAGCAGACTTCTTAGTTCAGGACTACGATGGCTTGGGATGATGTCTAAACGCCTCGGATGGTCTGTAGTTACTCCTTTCTGTGGTTGCAGTGCTTTGCTACTAAGCCGGAGCGCCTGGGTTCAAACCACGCCGCGACGGACCCCTTTTTACGGAGGCGGAATACAAAAGGCGCACCTGTGCTGTGGGATGTCAACGCACGTTAAAGATCTCCAGGTGGAGAAATTATTCTGGAGCCTTCCACTACTTCACCTCTTCCTTTTTTTCCATCTTTCACTCCCACCTTGCTACCATCTCTCAAGTAGCGGTTGAGGGGTCCTACGAGAAGTGAGACAATAAAAGCGCCTGCCGCTTCCTCAAAACAAAGTTTAAATTTTTTTGTACGTTATTCCCGAAAGCATGTGACGCAAGAACCTAACGACGCTATCCGCAGTATCATGCACGTGCGGTGACGTGATAAATTATTGACATTACACGCACGATTTCAATGATGACCACAGTGGATTTGGTCTTGCCCAATTTAAGCAATCTGCTTTTCGCACCTGTAAAAAATTCGCTAGTTATTGAGATGGTTGATGCAGTCCTCAGAAAAAAGAAGACACATTTTTGGATGAAAAAACGGTAATTGCATGCACTACAGAGAACCACAGCATTATCTATTGCATTGCGGTCTTCTGCTCAACACTAAAATTCTGCACTTATAGCACCATCTAAACAATGCCAGTATTCAGATGCGTGTCTGCAAGAAAGATTAGGTTTATGGTGTTCAATGTACGTCCCGAAGCGACGCTATGGGGGACGCCGTAGTGGACGAGTCCAGGCAATTTCTGCAACCTGCGGTTCTTTGACGTGCACTGACATCGCACAGCACACGGGCCTCTAGAATTTCGTCTCCATCGAAATGCGACCGCCGCGGCCGGGATCGAACGCGCGTCTTTCGGGCCAGCAGCCGAACACCACAACCACTAAGTGAATATGTAAGAAAAGCTTTGGGGCAGGCATGCCTTACCGCGCATATTTTTTACTGTCCCGTCGTTTATCGCGAATGGGAAACAGTCTGGAGGCCCGACACACACCGATCATATTTGTAAGTGCAAGCTGCATTTTGAGAGTGCTCTTGAGAGTGAAGTATTGACCAGGTTCCGTAAAGGCGCGCTCACACTAGCGGGAAGCTTCCCGCGCCGGCACAGCGTCAACGTCGACGCTGCCTCGCAGCTCCTCGGAATGACGCTCACACTACGCGCGTTTTCTCGCTGCGGTTGTCTTGGAATGTGGAGAGAGGAGGCGCTGAGGGAGGACCCGAACGAGCAGAAAGAGAAGGGGATAGTCACGTGACACTAGAGAAGACTGGAAAGCGCACCCTGCTAGCTCCCCTCCCGTCGCCCTGGCAAAGCAGCCGCCGAGTGCCCCGGCCGGCCGGGGCCGGCCGGCCGGACGCGCGCAGCCTCCGCCTCCGCCGACGGGGTCACTGAACAGGGACCGACGTCACGGTTCACGGTCGGCGCCCATTGGCTGTTCTGTCACCGGCACGGGAAAAATAGGTACCGAACCCATCGCTCCGCGGGACGGCAGAGCAGGCTGTCCGCGGGAGAAAAACCGGCTTGGGCGGGAAGCGGCACGCGGGAAACGCCCGGCGTTGCGCGTTTTCCCGCTAATGTGAGCGCCCCTTAAGGCATGCAAGGTTTCAATTCGGCAGTTTCCGTGGCAACGATTACCGTCATGTCGAGGAGCCCCAGCCGACCTCTACTGAAGTGAAAATGCCAGGGTGTCTGCTGTCACGATTAGAGTGCCGGTACCGCAAAGTCCGCTTGCACGTATTTTCCGGCACTTAATTCTGAGCGCGAGCACATGCCGCCATCAAAAATCATAACGAGTACATATCTGAAGTCTGCACAATTGTTGAATGTAGACGTTCATGAGCGGAAGCTTTGTATTATTCGAGGTGGTCCCACATGCTCAGAGTGAGGTAATCTTATGAAGTTCTATTAAAGAAAGGTCTTTAATCTTGTTTAATCTTAACCAAATGCCAAAATGTTTTACCAAGTTATTTTACTCAAAATGTTCAATCATACCTAAATAGTCACTCAGCCTACAAGGATTAACAAAGTCTCAGCAAGTACATTACACGTCGTACTGACCGCAAGCCCAAAACTGTGTTTAGAAAAGACCTAGATATTCCAGTTAAGCCAACATTCCTTGCCAAATTTTTATGTGAACATGCCCGCACAAAAATATAATGTTCACACGAAAACAATACTGATGTATGATCGTGCTGATTTCAACAAAATTAATAATTAACTAGGTTCTTTCACTGAAACTTTTTTAGACGAATTCGACTGGCTATCGGTGAAGGCAAATTTCCTTTTATTCAAGAACGAAATTTTAAATGTCAACCGTTAATTTATAACCACTCGAGTAATGTTTTATCATCTGCATGCGCCATGGTATAATGTATATATGAGACGCTTGTCTAACCATAAGTAATGTTTGTTCCTATCAGCTAAAGACTCCTGCACTGAACATAATTGGTCCCATTACTACTTCATTGGTCCCATTACTGCTCCATTGCTGACGCAATTCGGCGCTCAACAACGCTAAAATAAATTACCTAGATAACACAGTGCCTGGGTAAATTGCTATATAACCGGTAAATCTGGTAGCGTTATCAACCCCTCTGAAGCGTCTTGAAGAGTATTAACGAATTCATGTGATGAAATTATAGCTGAGAAAATCTAGCGAATGATGTATTTTCGAGCTTTTTTTCAAGTTACTTTCTTACTGTCAGCGTACATCAAGAGTAACTGTCATTAAGACTTCCATTGACCTAACTCCACTTGAATCACGACGCAAAATTGCACTCCTGTGTCTACTGCACAAAATATTTTATCATGAGTCCATTCGCCACTAGTGACTTCTCCTGGATTCATTTATTCCTCATACGCCTTATTTGTGGAACCGTCTTCCTTCGTCCATTGCGACAATTTCTGACCCATTCTTGTTTCGTCCTGCTGTTACCGTTTTCAATTCGTTGCATACAAGGTGTTTCGGGAAGACTCAAAAATTTTCAAAAATTGCAGCATAATATTACCTGTGTTACCAGTAATACCGGAAAACCGATGAACTGTCTTAAGTAGTAAGCAGGTTATGTAATTTCTCAAAACAAACTTTTTAATTATCACAGATAGGCAACAGGCTGCAATTAGAGATTTGCAGCCGGTCGTTAGTAATAGCCGTATCAGATTTAAAAATTTAGAAAACGCGATTACCCTCCCCGCTGTGGCTCGGCAAAATCTGGCTGCGACGCGCGAAAATACATCCACTTTGAAAGCATACATGCAAAGCAACACCTACAGTGCACGTAACTACTGAAATTAAATAAATGAAAAAGAAATAAGTAAAGGGTGGCATCCGTTGACACTGGCGCTAAACATCACCGTGCTACAGGAGGATAAAGGACTGCAAGAGGAAGAGAATACGGAGCAACACCACAGAGCGATATTTCCTGCTGCTCAGATAATTTCCGCCGGGTGTGCCCGAACGTAATCAATTAAATATCCAGTGATAAGTATCAATTGTAAATCGTGGGATTTACTTTCCTGCAACGACACATCGGCTATGGATTACGCCGTCGGGATGGCTGCGGATTAATTAAGACTGCGTGAGGTTCATTGACATACGGTGTCATAAAACAGCACAAATGTTGTTCCGAATTTCGCCTACATAAAAATACGGCCACCGCAGCCGGGATTGGCCCCGCGCTTTAGTGATCAACAGCCTCACGCCAAAGCCACTCAACCAACACGACGGGCTGAGAAAAAAACAACAATAATGCTTGCGCATTGCTACTTCTGTCAGAAGTATAGCGTAATATAAACTTCGGAACATTAAAATTGTACCGGTGTGCACCAACTAAGCCGACGTATTGGCGACGGGTTCTAATAAGGATCTGTGCCTTCACTGTAATTATACTTACTTGCAGTAATACTCGCAGCTCTGTTGGGATGTGAAGAAGTTCGGTTCGTCGAATATATGCTCATTGGGGGCACCGGACGCCACACATTCCCCTGATGTTATGTTGTAGCGGTAGCCACGAAAGCAGTCTTCTGAGCCATTATCGCAATGAAATCTGGGTTCTTCAGCACAGTTCGGAGCACCTTCACCTGAATGGGAAGCAAGGAAAATGAACCATGTCACCAAGAAAACAGACAAAGAGACAAAATGTGCAGATTTTATGTTGCAGAGGAGCACGGGATTTGGGCGACGATACCACGTGCAGGAACGCCATTGTGCAAATGTGCTATGCGGAAAAGCCTGCTCAACGAGCTTACAAAAGCGCGTTTTTATGCTAGATAATTCGCGCGAGAATGACGACTCAGGAAAGTAAACTGTGCTCTCTATGTTTGTGGCTGTCCCTTTCTGAATAGAATCTGATGCCTTAAAGCCAGAAATTAATTAGGTGATTAGTCAACTTTATTTGATCGCCTTTTAGCTGAGCTCAATCACATGCACAATGATTGACCTTGCAGTAGAATCCGTCTTCAGAGGCCGCACCGACATACATATATCTCACTGTTTCAAAGTGAAATCAAAAAGATCACCCGGTATGCATGTGGATCGCTCACCATAAATGTATTCGAACTCTTCAGCCGTTGCGTCGATTTTTCGCTGTAGTCGTTTTCTGTGAAGATTTGAATTCAGTTTTCGTGGTTGAAAATTGTCATTTGCTCAAGCCGCGGCTACGTCCATGTAAGGTACCGGCGCCACACTGCGGCTGGCGGACACGCTCAAGACAAAAAAGAAGAGGACGAGCAGTGGAAGTGAATGTGGAAGAAGCAGGGTGCTCGGCTGAGAGTTCATCTGTGGTTTCGTGGCGGTGCCTGCAGGCTCATCTCTGGTGGGGCCGTTGTGCGTGGGGGATTTGGCAGGTTTAAGGTTAAATCGGCAGGCACGGCTAATGTGCACTTGAGGTAGCGTTTGGCTCAGGTATGTCACTGACCTCCCCTGGCGGAGGGTCAGCAGCCTGGTTTGCCAGCTTGCCCACCCAAAAGATTGCCCTTGGTCCTTTCTAGGAAAAATGGAATTGACGTCATCCCTGTGGCTCTCGTGCCGATCGGTGAGGGAATGACCAAGATGAAGACCTCTAAGGTTCTTCAGGAGGAGCTAAGGTCTCTAACTACCCACTACCTCCAGATCTCTGAGGTGCGACCGTTCGGCCCCGTAGAGGCATTGTTTACAAGTCCTCTGACATTGCTTGAGTCACAGACCTGCTCCAGTGGAACATTTTTCAGTCATTAGCGTTGCAAGCATTCATCCCTGAAGAGCTCGCATGCTCCAAAGGTATTGTTCGTGGAGTGGACCCACTATCTTCCCCACAGGAAATACTGAAGGAGTTTCAGGATGCAGTTGTGGGGGTTCTTTCTGCCTACCGGTGCAGTAGAAAATTAAATGGTGTGCGTGTAGCGAGAGAATCAGTTATAGCTACTTTTGCTGGCTCTTCCTGTCCTTCTTAGCTCAAGGTCTGGCCAATAGTGTATCGTGTGGATCCTCTGCAACCCCGTCCACTTCAATGCACCAACTGTTGGCGGTTCGGTCACAGTGGTAAAGCGTGTAAATCGGCGACCCGCTGTTGTGTTTCTGGAGAAGGGCATTCGGATGTCAGCTGTGCCTCTGATCAGCCCCAGTGTTGCCTCTACAAGTGCGACCACTCAGCTGATGATGTTAACTGTTCGAAGCGAGCTGAAGAACAAAGCCTGCTAGATATAATTCATGCGAAGCGATGCTCAAGATAAGATGCATATGCACTTCTGGATCGGAAGAATAATACATATGCCAGCCGTGCGCGCAGCTCTGTTGCCGAAATAGAGTCAAATTTGACTACTTCGTTAGGGTCGTCAGTAGAACAGGCTCTTTCTGTGGTGGTTGAGCGTATGCTGTGCAATTTCACCGAGGCTTTATTTCAACTTGTTGCAGGCCTGTCTCTGCCTTCTCAATCATCAAAACTGGCAAATGATTCTTAACCCTAATAAATGTAAATCAATGACTTTTAGCCGCAAGCATGTTGTTTCTAACTTTATATACTCTATAAATAATACCTCTCTATCAAGGGTTACGTCGTACAAATACCTTGGAATTCAGTTCACACCAAATCTTTCATGGTCTACTCATATTTCTGCAGTCTGCAACAAAGCGTCGAGGACATTAGGTTTCATACGCCGGAACCTTCGAAACTCACCTAGCTCCGTTCGAAAACTTGCATATTTTACATTTGTTCGCCCACAGCTGGAATTTATCTCACCTATATGGTCTCCCCATCAAAAATATCTCATAGATATGCTCGAGTCCATTCAAAGCAGAGCTGCCCGGTACATTTTTAGCAATTATAGTCCCCTCGCAAGTGTATCCCAGCTTAAATACCTTAATGACATACAGATGCTTGAAATTCGTCGCTCCATTTCACTTCTGTGTTTATTCCATAAATATGTTCACACCCGTCCTTCGTTGTTACCTCTGGCATCACCTTTCCGCTCTTCACAACGCTTACACAATCAACTCAGCTTCAACCGGATATATGGGAAGACCCTGTCGTTTAATTCCTCTGCATTACCTAGAGCAATAAAGCTCTGGAATGATCTTCCTGACAACATAACCTCTTTCATTGATCCTGGTGAGTTTAAAAAACATCTATGTATACATTTATTGCCATAGTGATGTTCGAAATGTACAACAGTTTCATTTGTTCTTAACGTTGTTTCGTGTCTGATGTTATTTTAACTCGGTTTTGTATAAATTCCGTCTTCCTTTCTTGTATTTGACTTGTACCGCGTTCTTGCACCGATTTTATGGTTTTTTTTCCATCTGTATGTATATCTGTATTTGCCCCCCTCACCCAATGCTCTTCGGGGCCTGTGAGGTACTAATAAATAATAATAATAATAATCTGTTTCGGCGGCGACGCCTGCATCGCTCCCAAATTGTGCCGCTAGTAAGAGTGACTCCATGTCGCCTCCTGACACATCCCAACTCCTGCCTGCCAACAGCGCTCCTGGCAGTGTCTCTCACGTAGATATCTGTAAAGCGGATTTTGAAATGCTCTGTCTTTCCCAGAAGCGTCGAGCTTTTTCCCCGCCCTCGAAGACAGCTGTTCCGCAAATCAAAGCAAAGAGAGGACCCCCCAAACTAATCCCCCAGAGTGATGTGCTGAAGGAGGCTGTTGCTGCCTCTTTCATCAGTAAATAATCATGACGTGTTTAGAATTTCTGCAATGGAATTGTTGTTCCGTACTTTTTTTCTCTCATGGATCTTGAACTGCTTCTTCATAAGCATAATAAAGATACTGTGATTTTGCAAGAAACGTGGCTCTCTGCACTTAAATAATTTTCAATGAAAAAATTCTGTGCTTTCAGGATAGATCGCATTAGTGCCAGGGGTGGTGGGTTAATAACTATGATATCTCCAAAAATATGTCACCAGGCATCAATCCCTCAGAAAGTTATGCTCCCTGACTGTGAGTTGCAGGCGCTTGAAATTCCCTTCCACAGTGCGCCAAAGTAGCTATTGCTAACGTCTACTTTATTGTAGGTGTTCACAAGACAGACTGGATACCTTACTGAGCGGCACGAACAACATAGTCATTGCAAGAGATCTTAATTCGCACCACAGTGTCTGGGTAGTCGCTCTGACTCCTGCGGCCAGCTTCTCTGGTCATGGATGTCTATGAATGTAGTGCGCTGTTGCAATTCCGGAGCAGTAACCTTTATGCGAGGAGTTTCTCGTTCAGTCATAGACTTAACATTAGCATTTCTTGGGGTTGGAGAGTCTGCATGGTCAACAGTAGACTCAGGTACATCTAATAGCCACTTTACAATAACCTTTACCATTATATCCTTTCCTATCAGAAAAGGTGGTGCAACTATGAAATTTGTAAACCACATTACGTACAAAAAATTGATATCTGCCTCGCTTCCCGCCATACTTAGCTCAGGTCGAGCAGAAAGAGCTCAGCGGGCAATTTCCTTTCTGCAAGGTGCTGCTGAGAGCTCTGTATTCTCGGTGTGCGCTACTGACCCTGCGAGACAGCCGCCTCCTTGGTGGACGGAGGAGTGTGAGAAAGCTTGTAGTCGCAGAAAAGCAGCCTGGAAACGTCTTTCCTGTAATCAGAGCCCAGCTAATTGAATAAATTATAAGTTCTACTCTGCATCTTTCAAAAAAAACTGTTAAAAAGCCAAAGGAGGATTATAATAAAAACTTAAACACGTATCTCTCTAAACCTCGGAATAAGAAGGCTCAATATAGATTCATGGCGCAGAATAACAATTCTCCGGCCTCCAAGTGGATAAAGTCAATGGTATGGTCTCTGTAGGAAGCTAAGCAAAACTCTGAACTTATCGCTCATGGGTTAGATTCACGTTTACAAGTCCAAAAAACGGAACCTTTGCACACTCTCACCCCCAGCACGGACTATCCTGAGGTCGCCGTGTCGGAGCTCCTGCCAATTGTTTCCTCGATGCAGTCTGCTGCCCCGGAATCTGATGGGGTTACTGTGGGCATGTTAAAGAGTTTAGCGCAAGTCTTTCTAACTCACCTTCTGGATATCGTAAATGCGTCACTGGAAAACTTAGATTCCTCACAGTTGGAAAATTGCGAAAATTATTTTACTTTTGAAAAATACAGAGAATGAATTTCAATTAGACAATATTTGGTCGATTGCTTTAACCTCAAATTAAGTAAAGCTAATAGAAAGAGTAGTACACAGTCGCCTCACGGAGCATGTTCATCACGTTAACGGCCTCAGCTCCGCACAGATTGGCTTTCGTCGCGGTTGTTCCATATGGTCCGCGCATGTGAATCTCGAGAGCCGAATACGACTCTCAATGCGCCAGACAGAAGTTTCGGCCTTGGTGACGCTTGACGTTGCGAAGGCCTATGACAGCGTTGAGCACACAGTCCTTGTTAACAACCTTGCTCAGCTACATCCATCGCACTACATTTATGCTTACATTCGTGAATTTTTAAAAGATATATTTTTGGTCTGTACAGACGGATCTTTTTGTTCGAATGTTCAATCAAGCGGTGTGCTGCAAGGATCTGCTCTGCCTCCTCTGCTTTTCAACATATTGGTTCGGGACATATCCATTCATCCAAACAGTACAGTTCTTGTATACGCAGATTATATAGCTTTTTTCGCATCAGTAAAGGATATTCATGCGCTCTACGAGTATTTGCAGGCATACCTGAATGCCATTGAAGTCTGTTTGAACCAAATTAATTTATCATTTAATGTGAGCAAATGTGGCGTTCTGGTATTTCCGCCCGACACTCCTTTGTACATCCCGCTAGTCTACCGCTCCACTCCTATTCCGCAGGTGGAGTCGGTTAAATACCTTGGCGTTGCTTATGACCAAAGTTTGGGCTGGCGACACCATATTAAGAATAATGTTATAAAAGGGGAACGTGCTCTGGGCCGGTTGACACGAGTTGGCAATAAAAAGTTCATGCGTCGTGACACGTTACTGTTGCTCTATAAGGCTTATATAAGACCTGTTCTGGAATTTGGTTGCATCTTGTTCTCTGGTAGCGAAAATTACAAGCTGCAGCCATTAGCCTTACTGGAAAGGTGCGCCCTACGGCTATGCCTCAGCTTCGAAAATCAGTTTCAAACGCTGTCCTTTATCTGGAAGCCCGTATCCTCGATCTCTTTTCCCGCTACCAACTTCTAACAGTGCGTACTTTCCTCAGGTCCTTTGACCTGGCCCCCGGCGTTAGTGTTGCCATTTTTCTATCCCCACCACACCTGTTTTTCACTAATCATTGGCCATGCTATCCGCTTCCGAAGTTAGATTCACGCAGAAT
The DNA here is from genome assembly GCF_052857255.1 of Amblyomma americanum. Taxonomy (NCBI): domain Eukaryota; kingdom Metazoa; phylum Arthropoda; class Arachnida; order Ixodida; family Ixodidae; genus Amblyomma; species Amblyomma americanum. The sequence continues at coordinate 162,563,615 of NC_135501.1, read as the reverse complement.
ATGTTAGCCCCGCTTCAGGTTAATCTGATATTGCAACAAGTTGCAGATACGCAGGCTGACCCCGTCTACTATTACGACCATATTTCACCGTCCCATGCGAAAGATATGCCCGAAAATATCCGAAATGGTCTTCTTTCTGAACACCTACAGGATTTTTCTCATCATACTGTTATCTGCACTGATGCCGCCGGCAGCTGTGAGAAGGCAGCGATTGGGATATATTCGCAGGAGCTGTCTTGGAGTTATTCCTTTCGTATCCCTGATTATACTCCTATATTCTTCACAGAGATTCTCGCCATTGGTTTGGCTTTTCTCAAACTTCCTAGGCTTGTAGCTCGGGTTATTATTCTTGCAGACTGCCTTTCAGTTCTAGTCTCTCTCCAAAATTTGGGAAAATCTTTATTGAATCGTTCGCTTAGGTTTGTTGTTCCGTGCACAGTACGTAAGATCCCCTTTGCCCGTGTACCTGCGGGCATTCGGGTGTCTATTTTAACGAGGTGGCTGATTTGTTGGCAAGGTCAGCTCTCAGCCCGTCCCTCACCTCATTCTGTTAGAAACTTCACGTTTTTAGCGGTTCCAACATATTTCAGCCAGCTTGAGTGATCCATTGCTCAATACCGTGAGTTTTTACTACTTAAAGTACTCATGGAATATCCGGTGGTGTAATTAAAACTTTTAGGAAAACTTCACAATTTTTTCGTTGTTATTTACAGAGATTCATGCTTTCGATATTTCGGAGCATGCAGCTTTATAGGGCATAAACGTTTTTAAAAAGTAAAAAAAGTATGAAAATGTGCTATTTTTTCATTTTTTGTTTTAAATAACTTGCTCTCAGAAATTCAGAAAAAGACGTTTTGTTCCCCTAAATGTATAGTACCAATAATAAATATTACAGGTTATTAAACAGCGTACATAAAAATACTTAATTTATAAAAAGGGCGTTTTGAGCCAAAAACGCTCGTTAATTTCAGCCTGAGGTGTTCCAAGTAAAAATGCAAACAATATCGGGTTACACAGAACATTTTATTGCCTTTCATTTCTGAGACTTTTATTGAGGTAATTTTTGCTTAAAGCGAGAAATTAATTTTTGAATTTGAGCTCTCGGGCAGCAAGTTGCGTCGTCTCTTAATGCCTCTTCACCGCAGAACATGGCACCAGGCTTGGCACGACACTTATGGCCAGATAACTCCAGTTTGCCTCCGTTCGCTGTCGTACATTTTAGGGGGGAGCTAAAGAAGATATCGCTTGATATTCGGCGTATGGTATGTAATCAACGAGACCGTTTTCGTTTTCAAAGTTCGGACAGACACGCTTTGGTACGGCGCAGCCAAGAGAAGAAAAACAAGGGTATTGAGCGTGCTGTTTCACATGGACCACGAGGAGAGGTCACCTGCTAGCATGGCAGGCGCATCACAACGTCTTTATTTATATCCGAATAAGATAGCGGAGAGCGCGCTGCTCGGAGTGCACGTGAAGTTGCGAAGTGCTCACCGCTGCGTGCTGCTGCGTCGCGGATTGTTTCAACACCCGCTCGTTCCGGTCATTTCGAGATCGGCGTTTCACAAGCTCTTATGCTGGTGCTTACGTCTGTCATGGCGCTTAAAAGAATGACTGACTGCGACAGAACCACACCGAATAATTAGCTCACTTCGGCATGTGCCGGCCCGGCAGCGTTAAGAAAACCTTTTCCTACAAATACCTGTTCCACTACTCAACGTTCCCATGCTTGCCTGCAGTGAAAGCTGCAGTTAAGAACAAGAACTTTACGTTTCCCATTGCCACATCGTTGACAGTGTCGTGCTATGCGGTGAAGAGGCATTAAAAGGCGACGCAACTTGAGGCGCGAGAGATCAACTTCAAAAATTCTTTTCTCGCTTTAAACAAAAACTACCGCGGGTAAAATTTTAGAAATGAGAGGCAGTAAAGTGTTCTATTTAACCCGCTATTATCTGTATTTTTACTAGGAACATCTCAGGGTGAAATTAACGAATGTTTTTGGCTCAAACACACTTTTTACAATTTTAGTAATTTTTTTGTTCGATGTATGCAGTTTCATCACCAGTAACATTTGTTATAGATACTAGACATCTAGAGAAACAAAACGGCTGTTTCCAATTTTCCAGGAGCAAGTTGACATTTAAAACAAAAAAAACTACAAAAATGGCACATTTTCGCACTTTCTTTGATTTAAAAAAATATTTACGCCCTACAAAGCTGCATTCTACGAACTTTATCGAAAGCCGCAATCTTTGAAAATGTCACTGAAAAAAAAAATGTGCAGGGTTTTCTAAAATTTTGAAATTTTTATTAATTATTGAGCACGGCCTTCTTTCTCGCCTTTTCCAAAGATTCGAACAGCTGTCACCTCACGAATAATTTATTTGGCAAAAATATTTCAGGCTTTTATTACGCGCATTAGAATAAGGTGCGGCGGTGTCGGCGACCTTGCCAGAGCAGTGCCCCTACCTCTTTTCAAACCGCTCAGAGGAGCAGTTGGAGACGAGGGGGTTGAGCTATGGGGATCGCTCCGTGCACGCGATTACGCGTTCTAAAGCCCGCGAAATCGCGGCCCAGTTGAGTCATTCCGGGGAAGCAGAGAGGCATGCAACGGGCGAAAAAACTGTGCAGGTGGGCGCAGAGACCGCTCCTTTCGGAATTGAGACGCCTTCAGCGCCGTGTGGCGAGGCTATTGCGGTGTTGGAAATTCCGGTTCTGCCTCCCTAGTTAGACGGCTTTCCAGAGTTGATTAAAGTAGACCGACAGGCCATCTCAGCTGAACAGAACAGCGAGCAACTCTCCGAGATTTGCATGATCATGTCGGTGAGGGACTGGGAAAGAAAAATGTCGCTCTGACGCAGCGCGCAGGAGTACTGTATCGGCAGTGCAAAGACAAAAAGGGTGTGCACTACGACCAGCTAGTGGTGCCCCAAAATATCGGGCAGGCCTTCTATAGCTGTGTCACGGAAGCGGCTGGTCCGGCCATCTCGGCATCAAAAAAAAAAAAACAAAGGCCCGGCTTTTAAGAGAATTTTATTGGCCAGGGTGCTTCAAAGATGTTGAAAGATTTGTCCAGACCTGCGACGCATGTCAAAGGGTAGGTAGGTCCACTACCTGTCACCGCATCAGGCTATCGCTACATTTTAACACTCATCTGCCCAGCGACGAAGTTCCAGGAGGCAATTCCCCTGAAAGAGCTGAACTCCGTGGGAACTGTCGACGGGCTGTTAAAGGTCTTGTCTAGAATAGGTTTCTCGCCGAGTTGCAGAGTGACCAAGGCAGCGTTTTTACGAGCGCACATACGGTCACATTTCTAGAAAAATGCGGAATTCGCCTTATCCACAGCTCTATCAGACACACTCAGAGTAACAGTGTCGAGGCGTGGCACTCCGTACTAAAAAGTGTCCTCAGTGCCTTGTGCTACCAGCACCGCCGAGACTGGAAGGCATGCTTGCCAGCTACCATGTTCGCGCTTCGGTCAGTGCCGCATGAAGCCACCGGTTTTAGTCCAACTGAACTGGTATACGGCTTGTCGCTCAGGTCCCCCCTTCGCATGCTTCGCGAATCTTGGGAGGGCAGAGGCGAGTATCCCACCGTCCTTGAATATGTACTTCAGCTTCTGGAACCGCTTCAGCCATTCAGAGAGCTCGTTGAAGCCAACATGAAGTCGGCCCAGCAGAAAGCTAAACTCTACTACGACCGAAACGCACGACAGCGATCGTTTTCGGCTTGAGACAAGGTAATGCTGCTGGCCGCGCCGAAGTCAAACAAGCTGGACGTGCAGTGGAAGGGCCCCGCGCAGGTTGTGGAAAAACTGTCAGAAACGAACTACGCGGTAAAGATCCCGGGTAGGCGGAACGAGGTGAAGATCTATCACTGTAACCTCATGAAGCAATATATACCACGCGAAGCAATCGTCCAGCTTGCGCTGAATGCACTTGAAGAGGTGAAGATTTTGTATTTCCAGGCAGTGACATCCCCTCTTTTACTGGAGTTCTCGAGAGGATACGTGGTGATGCAGATCTTACCGAACAACAGAAAGAGGACCTCCAGCCGCTACTTTCAGATTTCGAGGGCACTTTCTCTGACAAGCCGGGAAGGACACTCCTAGTGGAGCATGATATTCGGGTGACCACCTACGAGCTTATTCGCTCCAGACCGTATCGCGTCTCGCCAAGGCAAAGGGAGATCCTTAATGCTGAGATTCACCGCATGTTTGACCTCGCTGTTATTGTGCCAACGAAGAGCGAATACACGTCACCTATCATACTGGGAGAAACACCCGGGAAGTAACCACGGCCCTGCATCGACTACCAAAAGCTAAATGCCATCACACGAGACCAACATTATCCTATCCCTAATTTGGAGGAGCGGATAGAAACGGTCAGCAAGGCCCAGTATGTCTCAACTATTGATCTAACCCGCGGCTACTGGCAGGTTCCCCTGACGGATAGAGCCAGTCAGTACGCGGCCTTTGTCTCTCCCATCGGCACTTTCCGACCACTCGTGATGAGCTTAGGGCTCAAAAGCGCTCCGTTTTGCTTTTCTCGGCTGATGGAACGGGTGCTGACAGGTACAGAAGTATACGCGCTTCCATACCTGGACGACATTGCCGTCTTCTCCGATAACTGGGAGGCTCATCTGCGCCAGCTGCGCGAGGTTTTGACCCTACCGCGAGAGGCGGGATTGACTGTCCGGGCTGAGAAGTGCAAGCTTGGTAAAGCCGAGGTCGAGTATCTTGGTCACGTTATCGGACGAGGCTACCGCCGGCCGCTGGACGCTAAGGTCGCAGCCATACGCGATTATCCTACACCGTCTGCAAAGACTGACATACGCGCCTTTCTAGGGTTGGCTGGCTATTATCAGCATTATATTCCAGGCTACTCGGAAATGGCGAGTCCGCTCACAGATAGCTTAAGGAAGGAGGAGCCGATTAAGGTGAACTGGAATACCAGCAAAGAGCAGGCTTTTCTCGCGTTGAAGAAAGCGCTTACCAGCCGGACTGTACTAAAGGCGCCATCCTACGACCGCACCTTAATTATTCAATGCGACGCGAGTGAGAGGGGCATGGGGGCGGTCCTGAGCCAGCGCGACGAGAACAGAGAGGAACACCCTGCGTTATTCGTAAGCCGAAAACTGACGACCCGTGAAGAGGCGTACAGTGCCACGGAGAAGGAGTGCGTTGTTTGGTGTGGGCCACCCACAAACTTCGGTGTTACCTGGCCGGTTCGCGATTCGTCGTCGAGACTGATCACTGTCAATTGACCTGGCTTCAGAACGTGTCTCCGAAAAACGGACGCTTGGTCCGCTGAAGTCTCGCCCTACAGGAGCATAATTTTGAAGTTCGCTACCGGAAGGGTAAAGAAAATGGTAATGCCGATGGTCTCAGCAGAGGCTTTGTTCGCTCTTCGAAATTAGCTATTCCAGGCGCTCGTCTAAGCGTACCTCGCGTAATGAAAGTTTTTATTTCCTTTTACCTTCGTTTTTATGAGTGCCCTTCCGCATTTGATGTGTTCAGTTGTAGCTTAGGTGAGAATGATAAATGTTATGTTAAGCTCATCCCGTATGTCCAACTTTAGGCTCTCGTAACCCATCCATCGGCTGTTTGTGTCTTGGTTGCAGTGGCAGCTGCGGTTTCTTTTCACAATGCAGCGAAATCTCATTCAAAATTGTAAGGTGCTGGGCTCTGAAATCGCCCGCATAGTCTAATACGTACGCAGCTCACCCTACCTGACGCCCTGGGAGTGGGAAAAACGGGGCGTATTCATGCAGAACCGCTTAAGGCGTTGTTCTTGGATTGCCTGGCACGGCTCGGGGTGGTCGGTGGTGCTCTTGCCTTGCTGGATTGGGGGCATTGTGCAGGCTTGATCGCTAATGCCCTACCAGAGATTATGGGCCTGCAGTCATTCCCCATGAGGATCAGCCGGAGAACAAGGGACCTGTCCAGCTGATCCGGCCTCTTAAGAGGACACCGAGGAGATGTAGCCCCTTTCGAGGCCTCTACCTGGCGGCGGACGAGCTGTTGCGATCCTTGGGCTGGGACGACCTAACCAACGGCAGATGTGGCCGTGACAGACCCACAGGCGGAGACTGGGAGGCGCCGTCGTTCGCGGAAGTCAATATGCCGGACCCTCCCTTTGTTGTCCTGACTGCCTCGTTCGGCCTTCCTGCGGGCCTGTGGTGCGGGAACACTTTAGGGACTCTTCCGGGCCAAACCCGACTTCCCAGAATTGCTGCGGGCGCTTTGGCACAGTCTGCTACCGAGGAGCGGACTGGGAGAGGAGGACCTGGGTGCCCGGGTGCGAGGATGATACCCGGCTCGTGGGCAAAATCTCCGAGAAGAGGGGAGTGCAGTTTGTGTGTACTGACTCTCGAGTAGAGTGGCCGCTCCGCCAGTAGGTCCCCGACCAAGGTTTTACGCTACCATGACAATGTAAATAGTGTACATAAAGTTCTCCCTTTTGGTCACCTTAAATCCGTCTTTGGAACGCTTCGTTCCTGTTCTGCCCGACAACACCTGCTGAGCGACGGCATACTACCCGATCCACGACAGTACTCGCTAGGCCTCGTCACGAAAGAGGCCGGCGGTACACCTTCAACCGAAATTCAAGAATATGGCAAAAGTTCCTCACCGATTAGTAGCAAAGTGTGAAGATATATTATGTAGCCATTTGTTGCGCTTCTTTTGATACGGATAAGGTACACAAGCGCACTTTTTCCGGCCATCGCCTCACCGGGCGTCAAGCTTTCGCTCGGTCGCACAAGCCCAGGCGACGGCGGAGAGCGGCGCCGTCGTGCGGCGTTTTCTGCTCGTGTCGCTGGCCTCGTCGATCGGTTATATGCGCAGACACCGAATGAAAGAACATCTACGCTGGTGCACGCACATCCCGTATGTCGCCGTAGCTAGCATGAGGTTCAATAAGTTTTAAAATTCTTAACTTTATAGAATGACATATCAACTAGTCCCTTACCACTCTCGTCTGGTTCCCACTAAACGGACTCTTCAACACTACTACGATACGCGATCGTTGATCGTGCTCGCGTCGTCGTCGGTCTAGCGTGACAGACCAGTGCGTCAGCGACGGCATTTGCGTATCGATCAGCCGACCGACAGTCGATCGCCGTCGCATCGGCCTATAGTGTGACCGGACGCTACCTGTACCGAAGAAAAACTGCGTTACTGCTATTATCGCTTTTGCGATACCAGTCATTCATATATGAGGGACGACGCTACTTCGATCGCCCGCGAAAGTACGGGGGGAATGAGACCTCGCTGTGCATATTGCAGCAACGAGAGCAGACGACGTTGCTCCGTGCATGTGCTAGTGACTTCACGAGAGCTTTCAATGTGGCGGTCGCTGCCAGTGGGAGGAGTCTTCCGGTCACGATTTCGATCCTATTTTTTACAAAATACTGCGCGTCCAGGGCAGCCAATTTTCGGAAATTAAATCATAAGCTTTTGCATTAGTTACTGAAGCAGGATACTGCAATATGAAGAACGACCATGTCATGACCCCTTTAAGGGCGATGGAGTGGATTTCAAGAGAAGGAAAGAGTGGCAGGGGGCGGCATAAGGTTAGGTGTGTTGAGTTTAAGAAGTTGGCGGGCATTAGGTGGGTGTCGCTGTCAAAGGACAGGGATATGTGGAGAGGTATGGGAAACGGCTTTTCCCTGCAGTGGGCGTAGCCAGGCTGATGATGATGAGAAAATGACTAATTCCGCACACATGGGCATTAGCCCATTGATGCTATCGCGTCATATTCCTAAGGCACAACTTAAGTGTCTCCTTGCTGGTTCTGGGCGACATCAGCGGCGAAGTTACTACTGTTTTTGACACATAGGCACAGACAATTCTCAAGCCTTTAAGAGCTTCGTCGTGGCGAAGTTCCTCGTGGAAAAGTTTGAAGGGGGAGTTTCGAAGTTGCGGAAGGACTGTTACAGCGCCAAGAGTTCTCTGATGAGGAAGTGTTGTAAATTTATCTCGCATGTTCAGAATTAACACCAAAACGTTCATAGCAGAGTAGACATTTGGCTCGAAAGCGTTACTAGAAAGACTGTTTTCAACATGTCCGGAGTGACAGATTATTAGCAGGAATATTCAATAAAGCCTGCGCACCTTATTCGGCGTCGAAAAACTGACATTCGAAGGCAGCTGGAAAGTTGTACTAGATAGAGAACTAGAAGAGTAGACACGGTGCTAATGCTGGAGAGAGACTAAGAGGCTTTGCCAAACGTAATAAGGACCCGTTCATAGGGACGTAAAACATGAGGAAAGCCACAAGAAAGTGAAGTTCGAAAGCTGCGGGAGGGGACATTCGCCCAGTGAGTGTTGGTACAAAACTTTGTCAACAGTAAGAGGGAAGAACGTATCCAGGATATGTCCAAATTGATGTGGGTTATAAGTGAACAAATTTTCAGAATGTTTTGAAGAAGATCCGGGGAATGAAACTTATCATCTCATAAACTCGAACCATTTATGTTGCGAAGTGAAGGCAGAGGTTAAAGAGAAAAACTTAGGTGCGCAGTGTGCCACAGGTGCGGCTGTCACAGCTATCCCTGTGAGTGTGAACGAGTGTGATTTCCTGCATGTGAAGTGTGAACCATAAAAAAGTAACTTCCGGCATGTACAGGAGCAAACGTGTTTCTACATTAAGTGTGACGTCTCTGTAATGTACGAAAACGGAATTGTCACGTTACCGCGAAAAATATCAAAGACGAAGGAAAGAAATGTCTTGTGCTTCTTCGGAGAAACTGACTCAAACTGACTCAGGTGGACAGATAATGGTACAGGGCTGATTCTCCGCTCGTAGAGTTTTTATCCTTGGCTGAATTCAAGGTACCATGAGCTACACAATGTTGATAAGGCATTCTTGATAACGCTACGTTTCCATAGAAGTGCGAGAACTTGGGACTTGGATATATGTTTGAACAGAATTACGATCCGAAGCACTCTTCTACGCTTTCATTTCATTTCACTTATTTACTCCCAAGGTCGATCGGTGTTACAGAGGGTAGTGGGTGACTAACAAAAATACACATGTAGTAGCTAGATTAATTAGGATTATTATATACAGCAAACTTGAGGGTGTCGGGTGCAGTAATGGGCATGATTCGTTGTGGAAAACTGGACGGAGGAGACGGCGGCGGAGCTTAGGGAATGGCGAAGCCATTGAGTATATATGGTCAGTTTAGTATATTTGGACAGTCATCACTCAACGTCCGAGGACCAAAAAGCTGGCAGCGTTGAGTAGAGAATTGAGAGGCTGATGAAAAATCGGAGGAACATGGTTAGACGCCCACTGAGAGTTTGTAGCGGCACTGATATCGCCAGCTGCACTGATGACGACGACGAAGCTCGAAGCCCGAGCTCGCACGCGCTGAAAAGAACGCTTTCGGCAACCGGCCTGGCCAGCAACGTCAACAGCTCGGGACCTCCAATAAATGTGGATACTCTTCTACTACCTTCCTGGACTCCATGCTTCGGTGGAGTCAAGCAGTTATAGCTAGAAAAAGGCTTGCGTGTGCAGTACTGACACATTAGGTGCTTGTGAAAAGGCATTCTTAAAATATTTGCCTCATTACGTATTTAAAAAAACATAAATCGCCGGTACCTTCAAAGCAGCGCAGAAACCACTCCTCCAATAAATTTTGTGTGCGAAGAAATTGTCGCTTGATAGGATGATAAACGTTGGGTGGTACCAAGGAAAAAGTCTGGCATTGCCGCGCCAGCAACCTCGCTCACAAATTTTAGTGCGGTAAAAAACAGTTAAATTCGAAAAATCGAAATATTTTACCTTTTTCTTCACTATTGCAGGTGCTAGCAGTCATTTTCCGCGGTGTGGGTGTAGTGCTGCCGGCTATCTATCGGTTTTATAATGGGTAGAAGGATTCCTCAGGCCTGATGCTCGGCTTTTCTGATGTGATATGCTGGGGAAAGTCTCTTTGACCAAACTATGAAAGTGGTCATCTTCCTATATCCAAAACATGACGGTCTTTTAAATATTATAGTGACTTCGTGTTGCGGCCATTTCGTCGAGATTGGTGCTGCGTCTTTTGGCAGCTATATCTTTCACTTCATAGGTTATAGATTTATAGCTCCTGTCTGTAAGTTTGGGTTCATTTTGAGAAGGTTCTTAACGGGAGCAGAGCGAACATCAGTCCGAGGTCAGCTAGTCCAGCCAGGAGCGCGCACTAGGCGATGGCCATGCGGCTCGCGCGTATGCCCGTCGACTTCCTTATTATGGCCCCCGAACAGAAGTGGAGCCATCCTGGCGACTTAAGGGGCGGACAAGACAGCGGGGTCGCAGTATCTCTTGAGGCGCTGGATATGGACAGTCTTACGGCCGCGGCGTCTGAGATCGGGTGACGGCGTGAGGGGCTCAGCAATATAGCTGACTAGAAATGTTTGCTTCAAGATGCCATATGGGCATCGATATTTAGCCAGCAGTTTCCGGGAGAGGCAAGGAGTACTGGGAGGTATCCACAGCCAGACAAGACAGCCGGGCGAGAAATGCTGGGGACGTTGAGCTTCATCGTGGCGCGTTTTTTTAAGGGACTGGGTAGCTGTCGTGAGCGACCGGGCGATCTGGCGGTAGTCTTCGGCGTGCCCGGCGGCTTCGGAAACGGTGGTGCACTCAGATGCGTCATGGTGATAGGGGAGAGCAGTATTAATGGGAACGGAGGGATGGCGGCCATAAAGGAGGAAGAAAGGAGAAAGTCCTGTCGTAGACTGCGTAGCAGTATTGTACGCGAAGGGAATATACGGAAAAATAAGGACCCAGGTCGTGTGGTTCGAACCGACGTACATAGCCAGCATGTCCCCCAGAGTGCGGTTAAAGCGTTGAGTGAGGCCGTTGGTCTAAGGGTGGCAAGCGGTGGAAGTCCGATGGATGACGTTGCACTCACGGAGCTGAGCTTTGATGACATCAGATAGGAAGACACGGCCTCTGTCGCTGAGGGGTTCTCGAGGGGCATCGTGTCGAAGGGTGAACCGGCGCAGAAGAAAGGATGCCACATCCTGTGCCGTGACAGCAGAGAGCGCGGCGGTTTCAGCATTCCGCGTGAGGTGATCGACGGCAACACTGATCCATCGTTTGCCAGAAGGAGTATATGGGAGGGGCCCATATAAATCAATGCCAACGCGGTCAAAAGGGCGAGGCGGACGAAATAGCTTCTGCAACTCGCCAGCAGCACGGCTAGTGGGTGTCTTGCGGCATTGGCAGTCGAGGCACGAGCGTACGTATTTCAAAACGTAATTGTACATGCCACGCCAGTAGTAGCGGAGGCGGAGACGCGTGTAAGTCTTGAAAAGGCCTGCGTGATCGCATTGCAAGTCAGTGTGAAAACACGAGCATTGTAAGTCTGTATGAAAACATGGGAGCGTAAGTGGCGAGGAATGACGACGAGCCATTTTCGTCCATCAGAATGATAATTACGGCGATAAAACAGGTTATCTCTGACCTCAAAATGGGAAGCTTGATGGCGCAGCGCGCGGGATGGGGTAACCGCCGATGGGTCGGAGAGAAAGTCAAGAAGAGCACGAATCAAGGGATCCTTGCGCTGTTCAGAAGGCATGCCACTGACGGTGGGAGACGCCGTAGGGGCTCCATTTTCGCAGAGGCTGGCAAGTTTGGCGGGGAGCGGGGAGCGAGACAAGGCGTAGCCGTCCTGATGCTTGCGGCCCGACCGGTGAACGACTCGGATGGTATATTCTTGAAGACGCAGTGCCCATCGCGCCAGGTGGCCGGAAGGATCCTTCAATGAAGAAAACCAACAAAGGCGTGGTGATCCGTAACGACGTTGATAGCACGGCCGTACACGTGAGGGCGAAACTTCCCTAAGGCCCACACAATGGCGAGGCACTCTTTTTCAGTCACAGAGTAGCGAGACTCAGCCTTGGTAAGTGTTCGGCTGGCATAGGCAACGACATATTCGTCGTATTCATATTTGCGCTGAGCGAGCACTGCACCGAGACGAATACCACTGGCATCCGTGCGAACTTCAGTCGGGGCCGCCGGGTGGAAATGGCGCAAGATGGGAGGGTGCCGTGAGGAGACGACGTAAGGTGTTGTAGGTGTCGTCGCAGGCGGGTGACCAAGCCGAAAAATTGACATTGACGCCGAGCAGCTGAGTCAAAGGGGCAGCAATTGAGGGAAACCTGCGAATGAAGCGCCTAAAATAAGATCAGAGCCCTAGGAATCTGCGAAGTTCCTTAGTGGTGGAAGGTTTGGGAAATTCAGTCACGGCGCGAAATTTCGAGGGTTCAGGGCGCACACCGTCTTTCGACACAACGTCACCTAAAATTGTCAGTTCACGGGCTGCAAAGGTGCATTTTTTTAAGTTCAACTGCAGGCCTGCGTTTGTGAGGCATGTCAAGACGTCCCTCAGTCGAGATAGATGCGTTTGGAAGTCGGGTGAAAAGATAACGATATCGTCCAGGCTGCACGGGCACGTCTTCCCCTTGAGGCCACGCAAAACGGTATCTATCATTCGCTCGAATGTAGCAGGAGCGTTACGCAGGCCGAAAGGCATGATGGTAAACTCGTTCAATTCGGAAGTGAAGCTACATTTTCGTATTCGATTTGAAAAAAGTTGTGTTCGCACACCCCTAATGTACGGGCGTAACCAGCTCTGGTGATTGGGTAGGGAGAGTCTGGATGTGCGCACTTCGCCACCCATAATGTTGATACACTTTTCGATAACACCAGTCTGCCAAAACTGTTTTAGTGCACTGTCCCGGTCCAGGCAAGGGCTTATTATTTTTCGTTATTTTTAGGTTTCCCCAACCAAACAAATGCCAGATATTATGCTATTTCCTTTCCCAAAAACCAATTTTCCCAACAACCGAGCGAAGTACACAATACAGTCCAGATACACCGCCTTTATCGCACTAAACACGGTCGTTACATTCTCGACCGTCTTAACATCAACCCTACAGGTGATACCCAAGCAACTTCTCCTCTTCCATCTGGAGTCTGTAGTCGGCTGATCGTCAAATTCATGTCCAAGACCTACGCGCTGCGAACTCAAGGTACATGCTCTGGACGACACGTACTCCACCGACGAACTCGCCATATACGTGGACGCGGTGCAATGCTACTCCAACACATAGGTGGCCTGCGTAGCCACGCCAACCACCACCCTCAACAACGCTGCCACAGTGCGCACACACTCCCCTACCGCTACCGAAGAGTTAGCGATCGCGCTGGCCATCGCAGATCCTCGCACACGCACGATTCTCAGTGACTGTAAACGATCAATTCAAAATTTCTCGACTAACTTAATTTGTCTACCTGCCGTACACGTCCTCCGCGGCTGCACTCTCGACTGCACTGTAAGCTTAGTGTGGATATCTGCGCAAGCGGGGAACTCTTGGAACGAAGAGGTCGACTCTTTTGCCCGAGGCCCAACCAACCGGGCAGTCGACCCCTCGAACCCAGATGCTCTCGTCGAGGCCCCCTATCTTATGCGGAAATCACCAAATTCTGCAAGGAGAGAAGACGCGTGTACCCGCCTCCCCACCTCGACCTCGACCGAGCACAAGCCACCATACTTCGCGGACTGCAGAATAATTCGATTCTCAGTCATTCTAGACTGTACCTCATCACTGACGCGGAATATGACCCCGTCTGTCCTAATTTCTACCACGGAGTGTTTGCCACTAAGGCACACATCCTCTGGGGATGCGAGGTTAACCCGCCCCCACAAACATTACTGCCAGTTCCCTCCTTGGAGGGTTGAATCCAACTTCTTGAAAGACCAGACATGAAGAGACAGCTCCCACTCTTCTCGTGGGCTCAAGACGTCGCCCCCACCCTGGAGCCACACTCAGCCCACCTGCCCTAACTGCCAACCCTCAAGTGGAAAATAAAGTTGTTCTCTCTGTCTCTGTCATTTGCCCCCCAAGAAAAGCATTTCCTTTTTCAATTTGGCTTTCTGAAATTATCTGCAAGGTTTGCGCGTCATTTGGAACCGGATTTTGTTCCATATCTCCGGATACAACGAGCACTAATACAGTTGTAAATATCACCGAAGCTATACTAAATATGCTTGTCTTGTGTGAGCGCCTTTAATGTCGATTCGAAGAAAACAAAATGTTTAACAAATAAAAATCATCATCATCATCAGCCTTACTACACCCACTGCAGGGCAAAGGCCTCTCCCATGTCTCTCCAATTAACCCTATCCTTTGCCAGCTGCATCCACCCTTTGCCTGGAAACTTCTTAATCTCATCCGCCCACCTAACCTTCTGCCGCCCCCTGCTCCGCTTACTTTCTCTTGGAATCCACTCCGTTACCCTTAAGGACCAGCGGTTATCTTGCCTTCGCATTACATGCCCTGCCCAAGCCCATTTCTTTCTCTTGATTTCGACTAGGATGTCATTAACCCGTGTTTGTTCCCTCACCCACTCTGCCCGCTTCCGATCTCTTAACGTTACACCTATCATATTCTTTCCATGGCTCGCAGCGTTGTCCTTAACTTAAGCTGAACTCTTTTCGTTAGCCTCCACGTTTCTGCCCCGTAGGTGAGTACCGGTAAGATTATGCTGTTGTACACTTTCCTCTTGAGGGAAATTGGTAAACTGCCACTCACGATCTGCGAGAATTTGCCATATGCGCTCCACCCCATTCTTATCCTTCTAGTTATCTCCCTCTCATGATCCGGATCAGCTGTCACTACCTGCCCTAAGTAGACGTATTCCGTCACAATTTCTAGGCTCTCGCTGCCGATTGTGAAGTGTTGTTCCCTTGCTAGGCTGTTGAACATTACCTTGGTTTTCTGCATGTTAATTTTTAGACCCATCGATCTGCTCTGCTTGTCTAACTCATTGATCATGATTTGCAGTTCACCTCCTGAGTGACTCAGCAAGGCAATGTCATCAGCAAATCGCAGATTATTTAGGTATTCTCCATTTATTCTTATTCCCAACTGTTCCCAATTCAGGCCCCGAAATACCTCCTGTAAACATGCGGTGAACAGCATTGGCGAGATCGTGTCTCCTTGCCTGACGCCCTTGTTTATTGGAATTTTATTGCTGACTTTATGGAGGACTATAGTAAAAATGCCTGCTATTGTGTGTGTGTCATTATGGGTATCTATGGAAACCGCGAGTCGCTCGACGACAAACAGCCAGGGAACTGCAGCTTCTCGCTTTCAACAAGGGTTAACCAGAGCTAAACAGCCACCAATTTTTTTGTTTTTGTTATCACGATGCAGAACGAGGAACCGAAGATGCATTCTGCGGATACTTCCGACAGGTATCGCACCATCTTCCGCGTCTTACCCGTCCCCCTCCCAGACACGAATAAAAGGAGGAAGATGAATTTTTATGACACAAGGGCATCTGTAGCCTAAGAGTACCATGAAACAATGTTTTGCTGTGCTGAAGGTGAGGTCAATGGCCTGATTTCAAAACATTTACCCCATATAAGCCAAAGACCAAGCCAGAGGAAAGCTTGTGCCCATTGTACCACCGGTGGGCACCAAGAGGTACTGAGGATCGAACCCCGCACCGTCGTCGCATTTCCGCAAAAGAAGGTGTCCTGAAGTGGGTTAGAGATAAAGCACTGCGCTCACTTAGCCACGGGATCACCATAATCGTAGAAAGCTCGTTCTACCAAAGGAGCCATGCTTAATACTGGAAGGAAAT
Organism: Amblyomma americanum; assembly: GCF_052857255.1. Lineage (NCBI taxonomy): Eukaryota > Metazoa > Arthropoda > Arachnida > Ixodida > Ixodidae > Amblyomma > Amblyomma americanum. The sequence goes on along the minus strand of NC_135501.1, from coordinate 162,547,968 downwards.
TTCGTTTCCTTTCGCGTCTAGACGCCTGCAGAAATGCAGAACTGAGCACAAAAAAAAATGCATTCACTGAACACGCCTAAAGAAAAACTGGTACGTAACGTCCACATACCTGTTTGGCATTCTTCTACGCAGTCATAGAACTTGGTGTATGCCTGGGTTTCATTTGGGTTGACTTGCTCGGATAAGCATTCGCCATCACGGTAAACAAAGCCAAAAACAGAGTTCTCGAGGTCATCCCCTCTAAGCCTGTCTGGTGCGGTTTTACATTTTTCAGGCTTCGTTTCGTTGCCATTCTCACAGCGTGACTCTGAAAAACAAAGCAAGACTGCGTCGGATAGAGCTTTGCATGTTCGTAGAGGGACAGCCTGCAAAAGAGAGAGCAGTGAACAAATAACATGGCTTAAATATTTCTTGTTTTACTACCAGTCATAAGGTTACGTCCTGCATTTCGTTCCATCGCGTTAATCCAGTCCAACGAAAAGTAAATATTGTGCCTTTTTCCCTGTGGCCGAAAGTGAGTTTTCTGAACTGTGAGCATAGCCCACAATACTTGCTCGCTAATATGCTTTTGGCGTAGTTTCATCTAACGCACAGAAAGCGTGCTTACGCTAGCGCCAATGTGCCAGCCATACACGCCCATACAGTTTAATTTCAGTTCGTTTGCTGCTCGTGTGTTCAAATATTTCGCAGCTCTTCACTGAACCCAAAAAACAAGGTGATAGACATACCAACTAGTAGCAAGGCTACCAAAGAGTACGGAGTGACAATGGAGATGATGAGGCGCATTGCAGCTTCTATCACCGTGCTCGTCTACCATGACAGTCGAATGGCTTCCAGCATCTTATATAAGGCCACGCTCGCTTGGCTTTGACGCATTTCTGCGCGCCAACAGCGCCGCTCGTTCAAAGGCATTGTGCATAAAATGATTGATCTAAGGATTCCGGCAACACTAGTGCACATAATCCATGCTGAGGACTGCACAGCCTTCTTTGGTGAGAAATCTGCAAGTTTTTTTTTTGTTGCTGATGCAGGCAGACTGAATTGTTTGCAGTTGGGAGTAAGTTCGAAGCTCTGTGGGACACGCAGCAGTTTTCGCACATTATTTCTTGCTTAGGAATGCTAAACCGCCAGATATTTTTTTATAGCCGCAGCTGGCGCTGTACGTCATTCGGAGAGGCGTTGGGTCTTCGGTGGGCGTCGTTAGGGTGGTGATGATTACGATTGGCTTAGTAGTGCAAGGTTCAACAGATTGTTGCTTAGAGATTGAGAAGCTTTGAGATTCGGAGGAATAAATCCGTAATCTGAGGCATCTTGACTAGCGCTAGCAGACAGGGACACACGGAAACAGCTAGCGCCCTGTGATTCTTCATTGTGCTCGTTTATTTGGCGCTAGTCAACCTGCCCCAGGCAACGGGCGACCTCTAAAGTAAAAATGCTCTTTAAAAGCAAATAAGTACTCCTAGAAAAACTAATAAAAAAGAGCGTTTTCAAGCGGAGGAGTATGAGCCTATAGGCCAGTTAGGGATACAAAATTGGTCCAAAAAATCGAAAAAAAATTACTCGTTTTTTTGACCCGTGCTAAATGCAGACAATACGTGCTATACGTTATATATACATTTCGCATTTCTTATTTTTGCATTTGCTTTAAATACTGCTGCGACGCGTGAATGATTGATGATTGTGTTTGGACTGTGGAAGTCAATCAACATCATCAACATCAGCCTGGCCACGCTCAACGCAGAACAGGGTATCAGCCATATCTCCCCAATTAACCCTGTCCTGTGCCAGCTGCGGTCACCTTACCCCCTAAGGTTGTTAATCTCATCCGCACACCTAATTTTCTGCCGCCTCATGCTACGTTTGCCTTCTCTTGAATTATGCCCTTAACGCCCATTGGTTATCTTTCTTCTGCCTTACATGCCCTGTCGATGCCTATTTCACCTTCTTGTTTCGACTAGAATCTCATTAACCAGCGCTTGTTTCCTCACTCACTCTGCCATCTTCTTGTCTCTTAACTTTACAGCAGTCATTTTCCTTTCATGGCTCGCTTCGTTGTTTTCAGTTGAACTTTACCTCTTTCCCTTAGCCTCCATGTTTCTGTCCTTTAGGTGAGTGCCGGTGAGATACAACTGTTATATATTTTTCTCTTCCGTGTTACTGATAAACTGCAATTCATGACCTGAGACTACCGTTCCGATGCGCACCAACGTATTCTTATTATTCCACTTATTTCACTCTCTTAGTCCTAATCTCGGGTCACTACCTGCTCTAAGCAGAGGTATTTCATTGCCAGTTCCAGCGCCTTTCTGTTGCAGTCGTACACTGCTATTGAACAATACTTGGGTTTTCTACGTGATAATTGCAGACCCACTGTTAGGCTTTGCCCGTCTAAGTCATTCATCATGCTTTGCAACTCAGTTCCGGAGCCACTAAGCAAAGCAATGCCATCCGTGAATCGCAGATTACCAAGGAATTCTCAATTAACTTTTATTCCAGACTTTTCCTAATTCAGATCTCTGAATACCCTCTGCAAGCACGCGGTGAGTAGTACTGGAGAGATCATGTCTGCTGCCTAACATGCTTACATATTGGGATTTTATTACACTTTTTTTGAAGGTATATGGGAGCTGTGCATCCGCTATAAATACCTTCTTGTGCTTCAACATCAGGCTCTTCTACACGCTGATTCCGTAATGGCTGCATGACTGCTGATGTTTCGACTGTGTCAAATGTCTTCTAGCAATCTATGAAGGCTATACGGTATAGGGGTTGGTTCTATTGTGCGCATTTCTCTATCATCTAATTAATAGTGTGAACATGGTGGCGGATCTCAGAGTGATCAGACTCCTATTGGTTTAAGCAAGCAGCTTAGTGATATCAGTAATTCACTGGCTTGCCTTACAGGAAAAGTAGATGACTTGACAACCTTGAAAGAAACTGTCGAACGTAGAAGCATCCGGCCAACACATGTCTGATACCTACGACAAACTACTAGAAACATCGGAGAGGCATGAAAGGGAAATTGAGTTCCTTGCGCAAGAGCTTTGACAACGTTGAGAAAACCGCGATAGGCTTGAAATTAAAAAACTGCGCCAAGGACGAAACGACCTAAACCAATACAATAGGCGTCAAAATATGGAAATCAAGGACTGCCTGTGACTGATGGTGAAAAGCTGCTAGACAAAGTTAACAATCTGGCGTAGAAACTTGAGTTGCCCCCATTGCAGAAAGCAACGTTGAAGGGTTACATCGTCTTCCTTGCGAAGCAGACAGGGTCCCTGTATTTCTAAATCGTTTTGCCAAACGGTCTACTAAGGAAGACTGGTTCGCGAAGCGAAAAGGATGTGATAGCGAAGTCAGGTTTATTGATCACCTGACCCCTTTGAATAAGAAAGTAATGTGGCTCGCTAAAAGGAAAGCTAAGGAAATGAACTATGAGTTTTTTCTGGTAAAGGGAAGGAAAGGTGTTTGCTCGGAAACAGCCAGGCGCACGCGTTATCAGAATCGCTTGCGAGAAAGACGTCGATAAAATAATTTAAATGCATCAAGCTGTGAGGCTGCGCAGTGAACATGCTCAAAAATGGCATACTTCACTTCTGAGTCATTCAATGAAATGTCGAAGAGTAATGGCTACAATTCGCCAAGCACTTTGTATTTTCATCATTTAAATTCCGAGAGCCTAAAACACAAAGACGAAGAGGAAGAAGTAGAATTATGCAAACTTACCATTCATTTCGATTTTACTGCTTTTACGGAAACATGGTTTCAGATGTTATTCAGGTTGCTGACTACGAACCGATTTCAGTTTTTAGAAACGGAAGGCGTGGTGGGGGTGTGTCTCTATATGTCCGGAACAACTTATCTTTCGACAACGTTCCAGATTATGCCCTTGTACACAATGACTTTGAAGCAATAAGCACCCTTTTCCATAACATTATCATAATGGCACTGTATAATCCTCCTCAAGGTGATTTGGACAATTTTTTTTGGTGAATTGAGTCCTTCCTCAAGCTCGCAATCCTTAATAAGAATCGCATTATTGTAATTGTGAATTTTAACATTAACGTTATGGAAGATATTGCTTAAAAGATCACATTAAGTGAAATATTGCTTTCTAATGACTTTGCAAATACCATTCAATTGCCCACCCACATATTAACATTATTGATCTATGTTGTACTAGTACTAGTATAAAGCTAGAAACGCTGTTCTAACGGTCCCTGTTGAAGCATATCTCGGCTGCGGTAAGATGTAAGCAGTGTTTTTGAACCGCCTCTCTGTAGCGATCATGCCTTTCAAATCGATGTAGTTGTTACCAGAAAAAGACAAGCAAACGATTGAAATGAATATGGTAGGGCCCACCAATAAAGAACTCAAATCTAACGAACCCTTGGTTGTTACGAACGAGGGTGTTCCTGCCGTCAATATATGCATTAGGAAAATGCGATGTATCTGAGGTAGAACGAACAAGTGTGGCCGCATTACTCGGTTATAGCGAATGAATGAAAAACGCGGGCTTGCAACCCCTTCATAAAGTTAGTGACACAACTCCGCAAAGAACAGGGAGAAGCCAACAAAACAATACAAAAGACGGCATTGAAACTGCACATCACCTCCTGTCGAGCTCACAATTGCCTACATGCCTAGTAATTTCATGCGCCTGTGCCGACTGGGCAAAGCACCTAAGTAGAAGGAGAAAAGAAGTGGTCGAGAGACAGGGACATCGTCGAAAGCGAAGACATACGCACAGCGGGGATCAACCAATGACAACTGTTTGCGAGGTATTAATGCCTTGTTGGTTCGCTGGCCATATGGTATGCGTCGCTTGCCCTTGACTGCCCCTTTTGCGTGCTACCGCCAGCGTGCAGAGCGCAGACAGTTTACAGTCCAGCCAATACGTTCTGTGCGCACGTGTGCGGCGCTAACTTCGGCGCTGCATGGGCACGGAAATGGCGGACGACACTGTCGGAATCGACCGCAAACCCAACTTGATCAAATAGATGTGAATTTGTCTCAATGCACCGATGAGGCGGTGCTGGAAGAGTGTCGACGATTTTGACTTCAATAGACCGTGCGGACGCCGCTGGCATCGCGGAGGCGTGCTGTGACGAAAGCACTGTACATAAAGTGCGAGCATTCCCCGACCGTCAGGAATCTCATTAAGGAGACTGATCGGCCCTCAGCCGCCATAGACACTCTAACAGCATTTATATGGCAGCACAGAGGTGTACAAAAATGCATAGTAGCTCTGTGTCCAAAAAAGCAGTTTCCAGCCGCTGGTTCGTTCATTGCACTAAGCACTAAGCGGTATGCTCAGCGCTTAAGCACTAAGCGGCATGGAACAAAGAATGAGGGTCGCCTAAAGTGCTAGGCGCTAAATCTTAATTAGCCCCGACAACTCACTTGCACCACACAACAGGTTACTTTCAGAGCTTTCAGAGTTCTTGCAACCTACAAGAGCTTACTCTTCAAGCCCAGGCATCTTGTGTGAAAAACAAAAAGCTCACTGTCCAAACTATCTATTTTTTCGGAATATTTCGAGAAGTATATGCAACGTCATGTATAAGCCCTTAAAGGGGCCATGACATGGTCGCTCTTCATATTGCAATTTTGTGCTTCCGTAACTAACAGAAGAGCTTATGATTCAGTTTCCGAAATTTGGCTGCCCTGGACGCGCTCTATATTCCAAAAAATGCGATCGAAATTGAGACCGGGAAACTCCTCCCATCGGCAGCGACCACCATATTGAATGCTCTCGTGACGTCGCCAAGGCTTACAGTGAGCAACGTCGTCTCCTCTCGCTGCTGCAATATGCGCAGCGAAGTCCCATTCCCTCTGTGCTTTCGCGAGCGATCGAAGTAGCAGTCGTCCCCCATATTTGAGTGAATGGGGCCGCAAAAGAGACAATAACAGTAACGCAGTTTTTCTACGGTACAGGTAGGGTCCGGCCACACTATAGGCCGATGCGACGGCGATCGACGGTCGGTGGGCTGGCCGGTACGTACGCAAATATCGTCGCTGACGCACTGTTCTGTCACGCTAGACTGAAAACGACGCCAGCACGATCAACGACCGCGTATCGTAGTATTGTTAAGAGTCAGCTTAGTGGGAACCAGAAGAGTCTGTTAAAGAACTATAGTTGGTATGACATTCTATAAACTTAAGAATTTAAAAACTTATCGGACCTCATGCTAGCCACGGCGACATATGCGATGTCCGTGCACCAGCGAAGATGTGCTTTCATTCGGTGCCTGCGCAAAGAACCGATCGGCGAGGTAAGCCACACGGGCAGAAAACGCCGCACGACGGTACCGCTCGCCGCCGTCGCCTGGGCTAGTCCAACAGACCGAAAGCTTCATGCCCGGTGAGGCGACGGCCGGAAAAACGGCGCTTGTGTACCTTATCCGTAACGGAAAAAATCGAAACAAGCGGCTACATATCATATCTTAACACTTTCTTACTAATCGATGAGGAACTCTTGCCATATTCTTGATCTTCGGTTGACTGTGGAACGCCGGCCCCTTCAGTGGCGAGGCTTGATGAGTACGCAGGATTCGTGTCTGCGATTTTGGCGATTGCGGAGAGCGAATTCGCAAGTTTTAGCGGCTGAAAATAGCTGTCGAGCGTAGTTTTGGCTACAGTGGCCTCAATGGGATGACTGCCTACATCGCAGGACGCGAGTACAATAAGGGGGAAGTGCCGATATTTGTGACCCGGTCTGCATATAGCATGTGGAGAAGGCAGGCGGCAGCGGCCGTCGGCCTCGACTGTGGACAACAGATCTGGTTGTTTTCATTAATTGAAGTAATTTCCGAACGTATTTTTAGCTAAACCGACCTTAAATTAAATTTTGGTGACAGAGAAAGGAGATACATTTAGCGGAAAGCGCCGGTATACTACGCGAAGCGTTTCCCAAGCAGGCGATATAGCATCATCGGCGCTTATTGCAGTGTTATCATGGTGTGTAAATGAGTAAAAGTGCAATTTGTGAGCAAGATTATGTAATATTTAAAATAAGGAGGACCCACGTTGCGTTTTATGTCAAGGAAACGCGCACTATACTTTTTGCGCACAGCCATGTAAACAACCTCAGCGCAGGGCTGCAGTTGTCGCAATCGTCGCACTCCTGGGGCTCAATGCGCACGCACAGCAAAATGGTGTACTATTATTTTGAAGCACTCATTTAGACGGCGGCGACTATTCATCTGTGTGGGCTGTGAAAGGATTCGAGTCGCGTAGGGTATTCCTAGCGGCTTGGTTCCTTCAAAAAGGTTCTATGAGTCGAGGAAATGTATATATGTTCAAATTATAAACGCGTACAAACAGCGCGGAAGTCGTCGCACTCGGCACTTTTCTCTGCTCTTTTCCTGTCTCAAGGCTGCTGTAGTCCACCTTTTGATAATTTGAGTTTAATTACCGAGCGATGAATAGCGGACAAGGACTTGGTAGCCAGCTACAAAACGCCGCGGCTTTCACGGCGCACATCAGCGAAGGCATGCACGGCACGTGCCACTTTTCATATACGGGAGCACTTGACTGCTCAAAAGAGACCACACTCATAACATACGAGCAGCATGCTTCTAAGTGTAAATAATAAATCAGGGGTCCATCGATTTCTGTTTCGTCTACAATCGGAAAACAGGCGCCACGAGCAAGTCCGCTCTCCCAGGGTTCACCCAGCTCACGTACTAAGTTGAAGTCTTCGCAAAAGAGGACACGGAAAATGCATTTTATTTCGCTAAGCTAAAAGAAAAAAACTTTTCGAGCGACCGCTGTCTACGGTGTGCATGCAAAGACCTCAGCAGCTCGCAGCAGACGACTCAGGGCGGGTATGCCTTCGTGATGTCAGTGATCAGAGGTTGGCAGACTAGCATGCAGTTCGCAAAACAAACGAAAAAAAATTCGTTTAAAATATTTACCGCAGAGAACCCACTGATAATTGGGGAAATTGTAGTTTAACCTGTTGGGAAGTAAAGGCGATAAGCAGGGTATGCGTGCAAATAATCTGTCATGGCCCCTTTAAGTAAAGCCTGCCTTATGTGACTTGGAGCCCTGGTCGAATTCCAACAGTGAAGGCCTGGCCATGTTCTTGTGATCATTCTTTTCCCATGACATTTGCAGAGCTAGATATGTGGTTTGGTTTGGTTTTATAGGGGTTTAACGTCCCAAAGCAACTCAGGCTATGAGAGACGCCGTAGTGAAGGGCTCCAGAGATTTCGACCACCTGGGGTTCTTTAATGTGCACTGACATCGCACAGCACACGGGCCTCTAGAATTTCGCCTCCATCGAAATTCGACCGCCGCGGCCGGGATCGAAGCCGCGTCTTTCGGGCCGGCAGCCGAGCGCCATAACCACTCAGCCACCGCGGCGGCCTCTAGATGTGTGCGCATATATATATATATATATATATATATATATATATATATATATATATATATATATATATATATATATATATATATATATATATATATATATATATATATATATATATATATATATATATATATATATATATATGTATATATATATATATATGCAGATATATATATATATATATATATATGCAGACAAGGTTAATGAAATCACCTTTGTTATCCACCTTGGTTTCGGTGACAGTTAGCTCCCTTCATAGGTTTCTCAAACGGGCCCCTCATTTCATTTACCCTGTCTGCTAATAGCTTAACGAGGGTCTCGGTTCTGGCATTCTTGATGCCATAGGTAGCATAAGAGAGCTCTCGCACAGTTTCCATCCTCGCCGTTAGACGACGTTCCACGTCACGCTCGCGGTATTACAGAACGTGCTACGTCCGCCGCTATGGTCGAGGGTGGCGCTGGTGAACACTCTCAAGGTTCGCTTGCACGCAAATCATAAATACCCACGAATGCAGCAGATTGGACAGCCGTCGCCGTAGCTCAGTTGGTAAGAGCACCGGACGCGATATTCGGAGGTCGTGGGTTCGGATCCCACCGGCGGCATCATGGTTGTGATAAGCACAACACATTAAAATAAAATAACGCTCCCCTATCCACCTTGGTTTCGGTGACTGTTAGCTCCCTTCATAGGTATATATATATATATATATATATATATATATATATATATATATATATATATATATATATATATATATATATATATATATATATATATATATATATATATATATATATATATTTATGAATGGAGCCAACCGTCACCGAAACCAAGGTGCATAGGGGAACGTTAATTTTTTTTTAATAATGTGTTCTGCTTATTAGTGGGATAATAATACTTAGATTAATAAATCGCTTAAAGAAAATTACTTATAAACAGCAGAGCACCGGACGCGATATTCGGAGGTCGTGGGTTCGGATCCCACCGGCGGCATGGTTGTTTTTTCTGCTGTTTATAAGTAATTTTCTTTAAGCGATTTATTAATCTAAGTATTATTATCCCACTAATAAGCAGAACACATTATTAAAAAAAAAATTAACGTTCCCCTATGCACCTTGGTTTCGGTGACGGTTGGCTCCATTCATAAATTTGTCAAACGGGCCCCTCATTTCATTTAACTTATATATATATATATATATATATATATATATATATATATATATATATATATATATATATATATATATATATATATATATATATATATATATATATATATATATAAATATAACTGAATAATTCTGTTCCTCTCACCTGGAGTTTTTATGTACTCCAATTTATTCATTCCACATGCATGTGTGCATCACATTATTATTGCGATATGTGAATCAGAAATTTTTTTCTAACCGTCCTTTGAAGTTAGTGTGATGTCGCCGACGGAAATCTAGCCGTTGTTACCCTGATGTCTTTGTAAATGTAGGCGCCGAGGACTCGGCGAGCCCCTGAGGCGGTTTTCATAGGCGCTCTTCATCCTCACGATGATAAATCTCTGGCATTATCTCCAGCAACGATTTGTTTGATTCTATGCGGTTTAATTTCCCAAAGTGACAAATGCTATGATGGACGCCGTAGTGGAGGACTCCGGGAATTTTCACCACCTGGGGCTGTTTAACGCGCACTCACATCGTACAGCACACAGGCATCTAGCATTCCACCTCCATCGAAATGCGACCGCCGCTGCCGGGGTCGAACCCGTAGAGTTCGTGTCAGCAGCCGAGCCACATAACCCTTGAACCACCGCGGCGGCTGATCGCCAGCAATGAGGGATTAGCCATTGTCTTAAAACCACTCTTTTCCAATGACATTTGCGATGCTGTTAGACTTGTGCGCAAATGTGTATCTCTGGATAACGGTTTCTTTCGATTTTTCTAACATGACACCGGTTTCACAGCTGGAATTTACGTCAGATATGAGGCTATGGCAGAGACTGCTATGCTGAAATTTTGTTCTTTAGGCCAAGACTGCTTCACGCGCAAGCGAGAAGCGTTCGATCCCGCATCCAAAACAATAGAGCCGCATTTCGGCATCTAATAATTTTGCCCTGATGATATAATGAACTCACTGAATGGCCAAGGTCCTTGACAGATTCCACTTTAGAAGAACACGAAACTTATAAACGATCCTTATCCCTGAATATTAGAAGAACAAAACTCCACTTGGAAGGTTTCTGCCTCGGGAAGATCTCGTAGGGAGGCTAGCAGCGGAACACGCCATATGTCGACCGTGAAAAGACGATCTTAGATTTTGCATCGCTGGCTGTCGCAATCGTCTGAACCCATTGCAGCCCCAATCTTTCCATCGCCTCCCAAATAAGTTTTAACTTACTGTGGCAGTCCCTGCCACGCTATGTCAATGGGCGGTTGTGGAGACAGTCGTATATGGACTACGCATTTCATTTATACATTTTAAAGACACAGTTGTAGGCATGGTGAACTGTACGGCCACAAATACGAGAATATATGCAGAGCTGGAGAACTGAAGAAGTTGACGTTAGGGGGGAGAGGTGAGAGCTAGAGATACTGATAAAATGCTGAAAGTAATGCCCCTGTCAGGAGGGAAGAGGAAGACGAAGACTTTGTTCTATCTACTGTCGCCTCAGCTCTGTTTGCTTACCTAATTTTGCCTAAATTACCTAGTTTTCTTTGAATATTCGAGGACGGCAGCATCTTGAAGGCGGTAATGTCCCTATGGGAAGTGTACGGCTGCTCCGGTGCCGGCAAGCCTAAAGGGACCACGCCAATCTAAGGAGGCTGGATCGGAAGAGGCGGCCATTGCTTCTCAGGCTGCGGAGCGACCAGAACATGGAGACGACCACCCGTACAGCGAGACCTCTGCAGCAAGCATACAATGTGTACACAATCTGAAACAGACTTTTTTCATGCTAACGCGAAGGACTATCTGGCTCAGCTATACTGAATAAATGATGATTAAAATGACTGCGAAGCTCAGGACCGGGAGGCATTCAGAATTTGTGCGTTATGCATTCAGGCAGAGCGTCTTTTCTTTTCTCTTGGCCTGGCTACATATTGCCGCCAATATTTGCAGTGTTTGTTTGTTTTTCAAATCTGCCGCGACACCACCTTATCGCTTTGTTTGCGACGCAAGATGCGACTAGATTTATCTCGATTGATCGCAGCCAGGCAAAGCTGATTCTACGTTGTTCCAGAATGTTCTAGTAACTTTGCGCCCTTTATCTCGAATTTTCGCTATCAGCTTTAAATTGAGCACGGCCAACAGCGGTGGGCATTCTGTTCGACGACCGCCGAGCACGCTTGTCGCTTCGCCGCCGCCGAGTGATTCAGTCCAATTTGGGTGCAAGTCAGCCCAATAAACAGTTCTTTTAGAAGACCCTTTCGTCCGTCTTCATCGCTGCTTCGACTGCCGTCACCACTACGTGACATCTGGTGGAGGTGCTGGGTAACTTCCATGTTCCGGACGCCCCCTTCAAGTCGTGAACCCAGCCCTAAGCGCTTCACACCCGAGGACGAACAAGCAGCTCAGCGAGCCAGCCGACGTCTCCAGGGAGAGGAGCCTAAGTTCGGGAAACTGCCGGACCGCACCAGACAGCGAAAAGACGCTGCTACCAGCACTGCAACCTCGCCAAAGATGTCGACACCGATCATACTGCAGCAGCCGCGGGTGCCGCCAACTTTCAATGGATCCCTAGGCGAAGACCCTGAAGAATGGTTGGACCAATTTGAGCGCGTGGCGTCATTCAACAAGTGGGATGATGCGGCAAAGATTGGACACGTTTTTTTCTCATTGGATGGCTCCGCACGCACGTGGTACGAAAACTACGAGTCGTCCCTTACGACATGGGAGCTATTCAAGACAGAACTATTGAAGGTATTCACCAGTGTCGTGAGGAAAGAAAGAGCCGAACGACTCCTCGAGTCCAGAATCCAGCTTCCGAATGAGCCCGTCCGCAGTTACGTCGAGGAGATGAAGCGCCTATTTCGCCGCGCCGATCCCAGGATGACCGAGGAAAAGAAAATTCAGTTTTTAATGCGCGGCGTAAAAGAACAACTCTTTGCAAGCCTCGTCCGCCAGCCGCCAAAAACAGTCGAGGAGTTTATGCAAGAAGCCTGCACGATTGAGAATACCCTCGACGTTCGAGCTCGGCAGTACAATCGCCCTTCCTCTGCCTGTGCAATCCGTTCGGACACGCCGGCCACCACCAGCGACAGCTTGCGGGAAGTTATCCGCGAAATCGTACGAGAGGAGCTGCGCCGATTACTGCCATCTTCCCCACAGCCACAAGCAGCGACTCTGATGGATGTGGTACGGGAAGAAGTGCAACAGGCACTTGGCACCCCGACGGCCACAGAACCCCAGGCCATGACCTACGCCGCTGCAGTAAGTACTGCTCAGCCCCAGCGACAACCCCCACGTCCACCCCGAGATGAGCCAATCGTTCCACAACGCCGCCTCCCAGCCCCCACCCGCCCAGCCTATGACCGACGCTCAAGCCCCAGGAAATGCGACGCCTGGAGGACTTCCGACAACCGGCCGTTGTGCTTCCATTGCGGTGAGGCCGGCCATATTCTTCGTCACTGCCCGTACCGACGTATCGATCTTTGAGGATTTGCCGTTAACGCCTTACGACCACGCTTCGGACAACGTCCGCACGAAATCGACGAGTACCTGCGTCGAGAAGAGTACACGCCGAACCGCTTTTCGCGCTCACCATCGCCGTCAACCTCGCGCTTTGCGTCGCCACGCCGCAGCTACGCAGCCGCGGTACGAGGAAGGTCGCCCAGCCCCCGTAGGGGAAACTAAAGGCAGCAACCTCTGGAGGTGAGGTTGCTCACGAGCTAAACGCCGAAGATCCTCCACCGACCACGCCCCATGAAGACGCTGCACCCTCGACGCCGCATGAAGAACCGACACTCGCTGCACCGACGCCGCACACAATGAGAACCTCGACCACGACGCAAGCTACCTTGAAATCGACGCCGCCACCCAGAGGAGCTTCGACCACACGCCCAACCCGTGACTCGCATACTCGACGAAATTCCGCCCCTACATCTACGGACGGCCGTTCAAGGTGGTCAGCGACCACCACGCGCTCTGCTGGCTTGCCAATTTGAAGGATCCCTCTGGCCGACTCGCTCGATGGAGTCTGCGTCTCCAGGAGTTTGACGTCACCGTCGTTTACAAGTCCGGACGCAAGCACACTGACGCCGATTGCCTCTCACGAGCCCCTGTAGATGCACCGCCGCTGGACGACGATGAGGACGCCTTCCTGGGACCCATCAGCGCAAGCTCTTTTGCTCAGCAGCAACGCTCGGACCCCAACCTTAAAGGCCTCATCGAGTACCTGGAAGGCAAGGTTTCTTCACCCCCCGCTTCATTCAAGCGAGGACTGTCTTCTTTCTGTGTGCAGAATGAGGTCCTTGTGAAGAAGAACTTTACAGCGAACAAAACAGCCTACCTCCTTGTTGTACCTACTTGTCTCCGCGAAGAAGTTCTATAGGCTTCACAAGACGAGCCGACAGCTGGACATCTCGGGTTTACTCGCACCCTCCGCCGCATTCAAGACAAGTATTTCTGGCCCCGACTGTCTGCCGATGTCGCACACTATGTGAAAACATGCCGAGATTGTCAGCGACGAAAGGCTCCTCCCACACGACCAGCAGGATTTCTGAACCCCATTGAACCTCCCTCAAGACCCTTTCAGCAGATTGGCATGGACTTGCTTGGCCCTTTTCCAACGTCAACATCTGGAAATAAGTGGATCATCATAGCGACCGACTACCTGACCCGCTACGCCGAGGCGAAAGCCCTACCGAACGGAACAGCAGCAGAAGTGGCCAAATTTTTCGTGGAGTGCATTCTTCTTCGACACGGCGCCCCCGATGTGCTCATCACAGACAGAGGAACAGCATTTACAGCAAGTCAGCCCAATAAACAGTTCTTTTAGAAGACCCTTTCGTCCGTCTTCATCGCTGCTTCGACTGCCGTCACCACTACGTGACAATATTTAATTATTTCTATGCAGCGTCTGAGTGTTTCTTGTCGATGCGCGCAAATAATGTCTCAAAATAAGTTTTCGTGGCCTTCCATAATTTGGAATCAAACTTACTTCGGAAAACTTAAAAGTTTCTTAATGCTTCTTTGGTTCTTGGGCTAAGCAAAACAGGAGAATGTGTGTTTATAGTTTTAATAATCTTATTAATCTCAGCATGTGTAGGGTCTTGTTACTCAGGGTTTTCCGAGCGTTTATAGATGGTTTGATCATTTTGCTGAGATGAGTGTTGAATGAATTCGCAAACGTGCTTGAAGGAATGTCTAATAGGTGTCGTTAGCATTGCATATATTTTAGAGAAATGACCAATGATATGAATAATATACGTTAATATCATACGTTAACGCTGATACTGCTGCGTATGAGGCAGTATATCGTAACCACCTTATCCGCGCAGCTTTTAGCATGTTTCATAGTATAATAAATCTTAAAATTACGGCAAGGGTAACTTATGTCGCGTGCTGTTGAACCAGCATCGATGATTATAGCTTCTTACATTTGAAAGAAGATTACAAAGAAGCATGAGAAGTGCCATCGACTATAACTTCAGCATTCCCTGGTGTCGAAATCTAAGCACCGTAAAATGGACTAAGGGTGAGGACGTATATGTCACAGTTACTTTTGTCAGTAATTGAGAACGCTGGCTTCGTTTTATTCTTTTTTTTCCGACTTTGAATCGAATTCTTAGAATTCTGATTTCCAGCAGCTTCGAAATACTAGGCAGAAGGGCGAAATACAGGCGCGTGATTGTGCTATATGACAATGATAAATCATTGAATACCGCAGAGTATAATAGTATAAACAAAGCGGCTGTTGCTGCGGACAGTGCAGTTTTCTGTGACATGTCGGCAGTCACTTTAAGCCAACACGGAACAAAGAATGTGCTCTGAAACGGCTACTTAATCGGTTGGAGATAATGACAAAAGATTATAAAAAGCGGGCAGCTCAACCGGCTTGTTCATAGCCAATCAGGCAAATGAAATGCAGCCATGAGGAATGTGAGCCAGACAATAGTGGATTTTCATGAAGGTGTCAGGCGAAAGGTCATGTTACTTTAGAGCACGCATCAGAGTGATACTAGAACAAGATTTGCTCGTTAGATTCGTTGCACTTATTTGCTTGCTATGCGGCCCTGATACATGCTTTCAGTATATTAGTATTATTCTTTCCTTAACCGTTCATGTAAGTCTGTTAGCTCTTTCAAGGGGCGGTCATCAATGAATTTTAGCTCGAACATGTTTGCGCTTAAATAGAATGTCTAGTCCTGAAGAAAGCCAGTTCTTTGTCTCCTCACATAACTATGTAGCGGTTAACTTTTGTACATGGAAATAGCTGGATTTCTAAAATAAACATGCAAACGATAGTAGGATCGGTTTCGAAGATGAGCATGAGACTGGGAGTACAGGAAAAACAAATCGTGTGATTGCTGGTGAAAATATGTCTGCACTAAAAACGCATAAGAGGTGCAGCAGAGTTCGCTGAATTCAGAAATATTATAATCTGCATTCTCTGGATGAGTTGCAAAATTACCCTACTTTTCGTTATCAATGAATCTGAATTCATCTAAAACGACAAACCATTAAGTGGCGAAGCTAGTTTGAAGTAAGCTATGAGCTCGCTTTGTGCACTGGTTTAAGTTAGTTGGACTAAATAACAAAGAAGGATGTCTTGAGAGTTGCCTGAAGAAACAGTGCTGAAAAGCAAAGCGAACACCAGTAAGCATGAGCACAGATCCAAAATTACAAGCAATAATATCTTTTCAAACGTTCTCGCCCACTTTTTATTCGTTTGGCATTTCAAACTAGACTCCGATTTCGCAACTTCGTTGCTTCTCATGTGATCGAGTGGTCTGTTTAGTTTCACTAAATGTAAACTGTAAATGGAGGCTGGCTGCATTAAACAGTGAAGATCACATTTACGACACTTTCTTCGCAAACAAAAGCAAGACAGGCGGAGAAACTCTACGCATGACAGGCATCACATCTGCGTAGCGGACCGCCCATCTCCATGCAATAGCCCACACTCAAATAGGTAGATGTATTTCTGTAATCATCAAGAGGGAACCAGACATAGCTGCCGGTATCGTCTGCATGTATAAGAAAATTGGCGATGAAGCTGGTCTGAATTATCACTAATGTATATGCTGAGAGTCCCAGCTAAAATGGATGAAGATTTAAAAAGTACCAGTGCGTTCTTTCGAGCTAAAATCAAGTGAATGCCACTAGCAGTTATGAAAACTACAGCTAGAATGTTAGTCCTTCAGCCTACCTTCCTTAGCTGTCTATATTATTTATTGAGCTGCTTAACTGCGACTTCAGACGCTTAGGTGTGAATTGTAAAGTTGTCGAACGCAGTAAAAATTGTCAGATCCAAATACTTACGACGAAATAGCCTTGGCGTAGCACCATTCATTTGGGCGAGAGTGAAAGGCCGTACAATTAAAAAAAACGCCACGTGACAGTGCGCTCCTTGCGCCACAATTGCAGCTCTCTTAGGCCCTTGTTTTCTACAAACCTAAGAAAAATCGCACAAGTAGGATGAGTGTTTCCGTAGCTTGTAATCATTTTCGGCTACGCTGAAACATGTTTGCAAAAAAAAAAGACTGGCTGCTTAGCACTTGTAAGAAAGAAATACTGCGCAAAAACACATTTTTTTTTGCTTGTGGACACCTCCGGCGCGCATCTCAAAGCGCCATCAATGTGCCTGCTGACCTAAGGAGCCGGTTATGCGCATCTTGGACTTTTTCGTCCTCAGTGCCAGTTTAACCAATGTATGCTGGCTGCATATGCTTCAGTGCTGCGTTTATGCAGCAATGTTGTCGACGCTAACACGTATTGCTCTAGTGCCGTGTTTCTGTCACAAGGTTGTCCACGCCAACGCATGCAGCGCACATCTCTCTGTCACTGCCGCCATATGGCTCAAAGATTTAGTATTAGTTTGATAGTGGTACTAGTTGATGAACACGACAATGTGTGATGCACAGCGTGAGAGTGCGTTGCAGTTTAACAGGAGGCGTGTTAGGCTGCTCCGATAGCCTAGCGCTCCCGCGCAAATCCAGCGGCGCAGATCTGTTCACGCCTCCTCAGGTTGTAATCCCGGTAGCGAATGTTTTTTTAGGAATTTTATTATTTATTTCGGTTGGCACAAACCCGGCAGCACCGGAAGCATACAAAGGTAGCAAGATCTCGCTCAGGGTTTACCCATCGCAAGATATCAGCTGCTTTATCAGGATTTAGAGGGGTCCTGATATCTTGATATTACGGTGGGTTTCTGGCTCCAGTGCTGTGTTATTCAGAACCAGCGCTCTAAAAAACAAGAAATACGATGCATATTACAGTCGAATAGCCTGTGGTCTGATAAAAAAAATGCAAGCATATTTGACTCAATTCCAGAATGTACCCTCATTGCTAAGTGCGAAAATTTTCCTCAGCTGCATGTTGGAGTTCAATTTTCGTTGAACAAATTTCACTGTAAACAGCGAAAGCGCTCCTTGATATTCCTTTTTGTTGCTTCGTACAGTAGTGAAATAAAAGTTATGGTAGTTTACTTTTTGTGATTTAACTTTATTTACTGCGCAAAAATGTGCGCATGTTGCTGGTGGGAAAAAGCGACAGGTTGAAGCGACAGTTTGTTACGATAGAAAATTTATTGAATAACTGTTTACTGCGCTTTCTTAAGCAACCAGCCATTATTTGTTTTGTTTTGTTATCAAATAAAGCAGCAATTTAAAAAAATCCTTTTCACAATCACCTAATGCGTCTTTCCTTGACATGCAAGTCTTTTCCAGAGATCACTGCTTGACTCCGCTGAAGCATGGATTCCTGGAAGCTGTCAGAGAACGTGTATCACATGTTTCTGTATTGTTGAAGCAGCTTCTCGACTTTCTGCTCAGCGCTTCTGGTTTTACATTTTCTCTGGCGGTGCGCGATGCATTATCCAAAAGTATTGAGTTGAATTAATCTCGGTACGCGGCTTGACGCTCCTCTTCATAAGCTCCATCATTCTGTTCTTCATCCATTCTTTTCAGAAGCGTAGCAGTGATTCGGGTCGTAATTATCTGAAAAAACGTATCCATATGTAAGATTCCTTTGTGCCTACGTAATGATAACCTTTTCAAGAATGTCCTGAGCAATAATTTTCGCTTATGGCACCTTGAACTGAGTCAAGAAGAAAAACTCCGCGAGCGGAGAGTCACCCTCGTACCCTTACGTTCTGGCTTCTCAGATTTAGGTTTTGAATTTGATAACGAGGTTCATATAAATTGGTTCGGGGACAGAGTATACAACGAATATTGGCATTCCTAAACGATTAAAAACTTTGATTCTTCTAATGAAATCAAAGTTTTCATTCGTGATATATCCGCACCAATTGTTCGTTAACCTACATTATTCGCGAACCCAATTTTTTTTCTTAGCTGTGCAGAGTTGGAGCTGCAGGAACTTGTCGTTTAGTTCAGTACATTGTACACGACATTTCACAGTCTGTGCAGATACTCTAGAGCCTCAATATGTTGACAAATGTTAGGAAATGTTCGTAACAGTCAGCATATTCTTTAATGCCCGCGAGAACAATGTCTTTTTTTGAATCTTTGGCTGTGTTCTGGCGTTTTTATTGTGAAGCTCGAAAAACCAAACTTCCTCTGAACCAATATCTCTTCAAAGACTTGTGAAGGCGGGGCGTGCGCTACTAGTAAGAGTTGATGGTATTTCATCCCATAGTTGTGGTCGTAGACATGTGCCATTTCAACAGCCTTGATTACGTGTTGTTAACCTCACCCTCTGTCCTCTGCCTATAAAATTCTGCACTAATACACGCAACCACAAAACGTGTCACCTGAAAATGACAGAAAGGTTATAATAATTTAGGAAAAGCGGAAAATTAACACAGAGCTAAGGGTTTATGAAAGGGAAGAAATGAGAAACGAACTGAAACGAACTCCTCGGATTGTTTTATATTAGTATATTAAGAAATAGCAAAAAGGTTAAATAGAGCCGTGATGTTTTGAATTTATACCAAAAAATTAAAATATCCCAGCTTTTGTTCAGTACAGTAGGTTTGAGCCGCACAACCCAGTGAAAATCAAATACATTAGTTTTTATATAGCTAAAGCTTTTTCTACCGCACGTAAGAGGGCCACAGCAATCACGCAAATTGCCAAAACGGTGAGCTTCCGCCGTCATTGCGGGACCACCACCTTAACACAGAACTATTGGTGGAGTTGTTTCGAAACATGAAGCATTGTACTCTCATTTGATACGGGGGCCTCATGTCACACCAAGAAAAAATAGGATGGTGAATCAAACCAGGGGCGAGTAATTACGGCGTAACCTTTCGCGGCCATCCTTGCGATAGAGAACGTTTTGGGCACAGCTCGTTGTAGGGACATTTTTGGGCTGTGCGCTGGAAAGTAGGGCACTTCTCTACTGGTAACCTGCCGGTAGTTATCGTGATAGCCGCTCTCTGGTTTCTCTTCTCTCCGCGCTCCACATACCTTCCTCCTTTTACCGTAACCACACTCGGAGTGGTTCCCGTGGTAACTGGCCTCCGGTTACTGTGGTTACATCGACTACGAACGCCAAGGACGGAGAACGGGCCTGTAACAGCTGTCGGTGTAAACTATGAGCGCACGTGACGGACCATAGGAGCATCGGAATGTCAACGCGCGGGGTTGTAGATCAGAATCACGCCGATAACGAGATTGCGAGGCCGTTTCCATTCTGGAGTATATGGGAAGTATATGGAGTGCCCTGAAGGGGAAATATGACCGGGGGCATCCGTGCCGTCTGTGTGAAGCCTCCACCTGCTAGGTGGTGTTTATTGGGAATTTCGTCTCCACCCCCACCTCCTGCCCCCTGATAAACACCTGCCAGCCTCTGCTCGCCTCTCTCCCGCTCCCCTCATCTTTTGTAGGGGAAGGAAGGAATCGCTGGACGATCAATGACTTAGCGAAAATGGTAGTGACTAAGAAGACAACTCACACAGCAGAAGGCCTATTTCGTTCCTCACAACGATGTCTCTACACCGTTTTTAAAATTTTCATGTAGAAGCCATTCGTGAAATGTATATCTTAACTTGTTCTATCAAGAGCACGTCTCTGCACCACATATCAAAACAAATTTGGCGCTGTCATGTGCAGAACACTTAGACAATGAAGAACGATATATATAAAGCTGCACTTTTTTACACGAGACGAGCCTATATTTCTATGGCGAGTAAATTCAGTTCATGTCGATGTTCAGGTATCTGGAGAAGTTAGAGCTCTTTTGTTGAAGTCAAGAACAAGACGGTAAACGTACATCAAGTTTCCTGGCTGCGAACGAATACGTAGCGGCAATGACAACGGGCAGGCGCCTAATTCCAGCTTCTGTCACCTGCAACGCTCAGCATCTCAGTTTCTATTAGCTTATGCAGGGGGTTTGACCTAAGCCTTTACACAATTTTTATGAAATGGCCTTTTGCGTTAGAAGAGCGCTTATTTCGGCATAGCTGGATCTTGGCGCACAGGTACTACGCTTCTGCGCGAGCGATGTGTTTGCGAATACGCTTGCCGAGTAACGTGATCGTCATGTAAGATTAAGACAGCTGCCCGGTAATTATGTACTGCCGTATATTGTTCCAGTGGCCGTTTCCCCTCATGCATATTGATAATTTGCTGTACTGCGCAGGTGTCCACTCGCTGTATGGTGCTACAGCGACTTTCTTAGAACTGCTTATGAGTCCTACACAGA
The DNA here is from genome assembly GCF_052857255.1 of Amblyomma americanum. NCBI lineage: Eukaryota > Metazoa > Arthropoda > Arachnida > Ixodida > Ixodidae > Amblyomma > Amblyomma americanum. Next base: position 162,526,774 of record NC_135501.1, on the reverse strand, counting down.
CCCGCACAGAGCGTGCCAGAGACGTTTGCAAGCGTACGGTGGGGTCATATGACCACGCACTCCACCCTGTGAAGACGAATGTTGCATGATGCGCTAAGCAGGTGCATGCATCAAGTGGTCACCTGGTCATGGGAACTTCAGTGGTGGCCGAGTGGTTGAGCATCCGCCTCGCATGCGGCAGGTCCAGCGTTCGATGCCCAGTGCCGCCGGGTACCCACCGGTGATACAATGGGTACAAGCTTTCCCCTGGTTTGGTGCTCGGCGAGTAAGAGGTGAAATGCTTGGAAAATGTGTCTTTGACCCCATCTTCAGTAATCGAAAAATACCTTGTGTCATGGCGCTCTTGGGCCGTAGATGCCCTTGCACCGTAAAAATCCATCATCATCATCTGATCATGGGGAATAGCAACGCGTGATCATGTTATTAGGGATGAAAGTGTCGCAGCCAAAAGAAAAGTAATCTACGCACTGAGCAGGCCCGGTTGCCCGGCTGACAAAATCGTGCAAAGATTTAGGCAGCAAACCTCAAGATGAAAATGCCTCGAGAAGTGAGTCTCTTGCAAAGTCAGTCAAATAATAATAATAATAATTGGTTTTTGGTGGAAAGGAAATGGCGCAGTATCTGTCTCATATATCGTTGGACACCTGAACCGCGCCGTAAGGGAAGGGATAAAGGAGGGAGTGAAAGAAGAGAGGAACAAATAGGTCCGTAGTGGAGGGCTCCGGAATAATTTCGACCACCTGGGGATCTTTAACGTGCACTGACATCGCACAGCACACGGGCGCCTTGTCAGTGCACGTTAAAGATCCCCAGGTGGTCGAAATTATTCCGGAGCCCTCCACTACGGAAGTCAGTCAAACGAACGTGTTTTATCTGTATTACAAAGCCGTAACTCAAGGCATAGCACTCTCAACCGGGCAAGGTAGGGTGACGTGAAAGGAGGAGCGTAGAGGCCTGCTCTGTTTCTAGATGGATTTGGCTGATCACGACAAAGGTAGCACGAGATGCACGCAGGGAAGGGGAAGTCAAGTGACCTGCTACACGACCACCTACAATCCACAAAGGTCAAACAGGCCATTAATAGCCGTGCTGAAAATTCTAATGATGACGCGAAATAAATAACACACGTGCAGGTGACTTTCTCAGTCAGCATCGCTTCGACTGCTCTCCATCGCAAAGATATGGCTAGCGCTTCCTGTATTATCTGTGCCCGATTTTTTATGGGAGCAGCGCAAACGCCTGGTGCATAAGTCAGCAGTGCGATGCGATGAGCTAAGGTGGCCGCTCGCGTTAAGTTACTCAGGTACTATCCTTCGAAAACGCACCACCAAGAAAATTTGGTGTCACAGTGCATAAAATTTGCACAAATTATGTTATTAATCTAAAGCGGTGTTATAAGTTGATTCATGATGACATTATCGCTCATTTAACGCGTGTATCGGTAGCATAGGCTGACGCCACGTCACAATGGTTTCAGTGTCGAGCGCCACCTAAGCTCTACGTATTTCTCGCTTGGAATGACTGCTGCGTTGATGAATGTGTGCGATTAGGGAGGAGTAGTTGAAAAAAGTCAGAAAAAAGGAATACCTATGATATGGTGCACCCTGCAGTTGAGAAAACGGTTGCTAGAATGTGAGTATTTAACGTCCCGCAAGAAAGAATTGAGCGGAAAGAGCCGATTATTTCTCCCGGCTAGAATTACTTGAAAAAGAAAAAAAACGCCAATTGTAGCCGAATTTTAAGGAAACAAAAAAGAGCCCTAAAAATAAGCCTGTAAACGCAGTCCTGACACTCTCTAGGAAGCAGCACATTTTGGTATCGGGAACGCCTGACAAGCACTGCGCTACTGCAGCGACCGTGAATGCGCAAATGCGGTGACGTTTCTACACACATAAAAAAACAAAACAAACTAAATAACGCAAAAACTACGCAATATTGAGGCCTAAAAGAAATGCAGAGGGGCTCAGTCTCTATAAGAACTTCAGTTTTGAGTTGTTCGCACAAAACGCCCTAAGCTGTATAGTACAAGCAATGAACGTCGCGTAAAGTGCCGCGCGCAAACTCTTTAGTCCTGAGAGCTCTCTTGCACCACGCAAGAGCTGACTCCACAAATCCTCCTAGTGTACTTGTGTCACATATATTAAGGAGCCTAAATTAAATTTCAAAGGAAAAAGGTGTGAAGAAGACGACGTCGATTGACCGAAGAATAAAGAAGAGGAAGAAGAAGCATTCGGTGAGGTGAAGAGAGATGAATGGTGAAGCATTCGGTGAGGTGGAGAGAGATGAATGGTGGAGAAGAGAAGAAGATGACGACAATGCTTACGGGAACTAACACCGAGGCTATAAAAGGGCGAGTCAGAGCGAGGCACGGGGGGGAGGGGGAGCAGCAGAGAAGCGGAGGCTCCGGCGGGTCAGGGACACATCGGCTGGAAGAGAGCGACGCCGGCTGATGTTTCGATGAGCTCGTGTTCTACGACGTCGCATTGAGGACATCCTGCCGTGCCTGAGCCCGTTCCGGGAGTCATTGGAGGACGCTACCACCTGCTACGGCCAGGGGTGTCCCCACCGCTGTTGCCACGCATCCGGATGGTGCCCCAACGCCAACAACACCGGCATCTCCACCACGGGCGCTTGGACCGGGAGTTTATACGACGCAGCCAGCGACGCCGCCAGCAACGCCAGCCCAAGCACGCCGAACGCCGCCTCGACGCCGGATACTGAATCCATACAACGCCGCAGCCGCACCGAACCAACCGCGAGCACGAACGCCGACCACCAATAGTAGAACGCTAGTAGTACACGCTGGGAGCAGTGTGCCCGGGTTGTGTGTAATTATAGTGTTTGTGTTTTGTGTTAGATTTGTTAGTTTTGTGTTCTAGTGTGTGCGTCACGTAGGGTGTATTAAATGTGCGTTGATGTGGGTACACCCGTCGCCTAGTCTATTCTTTCTGTCCGAAGGTTCGAAGGCGATCAGATACCGCCCTAATTCTGACCATAAACGATGCCATCCAGCGATCCGCCTCAGTTACTCAAATGACTCGGCGGGAAGCTTCCGGGAAACCAAAGTATTTGGGTTCCGGGGGAAGTATGGTTGCAAAGCTGAAACTTAAAGGAATTGATGGAAGGGCTCCACCAGGAGTGGAGCCTGCGGCTTAATTTCACTCAACACGGGAAAACTTACCCGGCCCGGACACTGGGAGGATTGACAAATTGAGAGCTCTTTCTTGATTCGGTGGATGGTGGTGCATGGCCGTTCTTAGTTGGTGGAGCAATTTGTCTGCTCAATTCCGATAACGAACGAGACTCTAGCCTGTAAATAGGTACGGTGTTTCCAGCACCTTAAAACCTTCTTAGAGGGACAAGCGGCTCCTAGCCGCACGAAACAGAGCAATAACAGGTCTGTGATGCCCTTTGATGTCCGGGGCCGCACGCGCACTATTCGGTCCGAGTGTTCTCCTGAGAGATCCGTGACAAAGATAAGTGGCGAGCCTGTGCCAGGATTCATTTCCTTGTTTCTTTTTCGCTTTGTCTCGGATCTTTCCGATCTCTCGAGGGCAGAAAGTATGGATTTGGCAAAAACGTTAGGGCTGGCGCTAAAGCTTGGGTTAAGCAAGGAAGAGGCGATGCGTCTCTGTGAAGAGGAAAAAGAAGTGGCAAAAGGCAGAGAGAGGAAAGGGCGCAAGCACGCGCAGACGCTCGCGAAGCAGAAGAGCGCGAGGCGAAAAGAGCTCGCGAGGCAGAAGAGCGAGAAGAGAAAAGAGCTCGCGAGGCAGAAGAGCGAGAAGCTAGAAGAGCTCGCGAGGCAGAAGAACAGGAGAAAAGAAGGATAGAACGGGAGAAGGAGTTTATTTTGTGGAAACAGGCGCATGTCGCGGGAGGATATGAGGAGATCACGGACAATGATCAGCGTTCCTTAGCGAGTAGAGAATCTCCTAGACCGGCCAGAGTTTGCCCAAGAAAGCTGATGGCTCCTTTCGATGACAAAATAGATGATCTGGACGCACATCTGCAACGATTCGAGCGTATAGATTTGGGGCAAGGCTAGGAGCGCAGTAAATGGGCCATGGCATTAAGCATGCGTTCAGTCGGAGAGGAACTGAATGTGTTTGGAAGGATGCCTGCCGCTGATTCCAAGGACTACGAGAAAGTCAAAAAGGCACTCCTCCAAAGATTCAGGCTTACGGCAGAGGGTTTTCGTGAGAGGTTTCGCACCGTGAAACCTGAGGATTCTGAAACCGCTAAGCAGTTTTCCTGCAGGCTGACCAACTATTTTGATAGGTGGCTTGATATGTCAAACACAGAAATGCGTTTTGAAGGGGTGCGTGAGAAGCTGGCCACAGAGCAATTTTTAGCGTGTTGCAGCTCAAAGCTGGCGCTATTCCTGAAAGAAAAAAAGTTGTGTTCATCGGAAGAGTTCGCCGAAACTGCAGACCAATTCCTCGAGGCTCAAGGGCTAAGATATTTGAGTAAAGCAAAAGAGGAAACCGAAAAGATCCTAGAGACAGATGCGGCAAAACCAAGAGCATATGGCGGTGCGTCTAAGGCGCGAGTAAGTTGTTTTCTCTGCGGCAAGGTGGGACACCGTGCAGCTGACTGTCGAACTAGTAGCGCTGCCCAAAAAACAGAGGTTGTGTGTCAGGGATGTAAGAGGAGGGGTCATACTCTGGATGAGTGCCGATACAGAACGCAGGACCGCGCTGCATGCGATGTCGACTCTAGGGAAGAACTTGTCACGCCGCCCGACACAGCTGAAAGGAGAGCAAACGCCGCTGGAAAATGAGGCAGTGAGTGGAACACCCACGTTGAAAGCAGCAATGCCAGTGGTGGTTGGGCAAATAGGGGACCGTCCTATATTGGTGCTTAGAGACAGCGGAGCCAACACAGTCTTGGTTCGGAGAAGCCTGGTGAAGGACGAGGATCTTAAAGGGGAAGCATCGGTCGTCACTCTGGTAGACAGCACAGTAAGGTACCTTCCTGAAGCCAGGATTCTAGTGTCCACGACATATTATACGGGGAAGGTAGTGGCAAAATGCGTAGACCAACCCATCTACGATCTCATCTTGGGAAACATTACGGGTGCAAGAAGTGTCGAAGACCCCGATCCCGAGTGGAGGATGCTCGACGTTGAAGAACATCGAAAGGAGGAAATGCCCGCGACAGCTCAGACGGGTGCACTCAGTTTCTCGTAGGCAGTGGAGACAAGAGCTCAAGCGACAGCCCGAGCAACGCAGCGTCCGCTCTCTACTCCTGTTACGATGTGCCTGAGCTTAACACCGGGCGAGATTGCAGTTAGGCAAAAAGAAGACCCGAGCTTGAAGGCTTGCTTCGAAAGAGTCGTGGAAAAGGTGAAAAGAAAGTAGAGTCGGACGTCATTCGAATATCAATTGGTAAATGGTCTTCTGCACAGGGAATAGTTCAGGAAGGCGGGTCCAACAGCTGGTGTTACCGAGAGATATTCGAGAGACCGTGCTACGCTTAGGACATGACGCCACTTTGGCCGGACACCAGGGTGTTCAAAAAACGGTGTCTAGGATCACCGAGGATTTCTTTTGGCCGGGTGTTCAGAGTGACGTTAAGCGCTTTGTTCGCTCATGTGACGTGTGCCAGCGCGCAGTTCTGAAGGGAAGAGTTGGTCCTGTACCTCTGGGCAAGATGCCAGCCATTGACCTACCGTTCCAGCGAGTGGCGATTGACATGGTGGGGCCAATCTCTCCAGTATCCGCCAAAGTCAATAGATATGTGCTTACTCTGGTTGGCGTGGCCACTCGTTATCTTGACGCTATTTCATTGAAGGCTATTGACAGTACCCAAGTGGCGGAGTGTCTTGTGGAAATATTTTCGCGTTGTGGGTTCCTGAGGGAAGTTTTGAGTGACCGGGGCTCGAACTTCACATCGGAGCTAATGAAGGAGGTTAACCGCCTTTTGTCAGTAAGGCAGTTACTGACAACGCCTTACCATTCCATGTGTAATGGGCTTGTAGAGCGGTTCAACGGCACCCGGCCTCAAAAACGTGATCAAAAAATGTGCCAGGAGGGACCTACTGATTGGGATAGATATCTCCCATCTCTTTTGTTCGCTTACCGCGAAGTACCGCAAACGAGTCTCGGCTTCTCACCCTTCGATATGTTGTATGGGAGAACCGTTAGAGGTCCACGTACAATACTCAAGGAGCGGTGGGCTAATAAGGAGATTGCATCAGATCTCAAGACAAAATACACATACGTTCTTGAGTTGCGGGACAAGTTGGAAGGAACATGCAGGCTTGCACATCAAAGCCAGGAAAGGGCGCGCGAACGCTATAAGGGCTACTATGACAAGAGAGCCACTCACAGGAATTTGAATCAGGGGGACAAGGTTCTGATCCTGCTACCCACGGATCATAATAAGTTACTGATGCAGTGGAAGGGCCCTTACCTTGTGACGCAGAAGAAAAACGACCTGGATTATGAGTTATTGATAAATAACACCGAGAAGGTTTTCCATGCAAACATGTTGAAAAAGTTCGAAGAAAGAGTTACCATACAGTGCGCCCCCAAGGTAGTACGTTCGGTAGTAGCCGAGGAGACAGATGATGTTCTCGAGATGCCCACATGCAGTGGGAAGAAAACGGTAGGTTGGGATAAGGTGCTAATAAACCCCAATTTGAATGAAGCCCGAAGCTCACATATAAAGGCCCTACTCCAAAGTAAAGAGGATGTGTTTTCAGATGTGTCGGGCAAAACGGATGTCATATGTTGCAGACTAGATCTCTCGACAGACAGACCAATCAGCGTGAAGCAATACCCACTACCTTTAGCAGTTCAAGAATCAATAGAGAAGGAGGTGCGGGATATGTTGGAGCTTGGTGTGATTGAGAGGTCGTGGTCAGCATACAATGCGCCTCTCGTGGTTGTCAAAAATCCCGATGGCACTAACCGACTGTGTGTAGATTTTCGTCGGCTAAATGACATCATAGTACCCGATGCAGAACCCATACCAATAGCGGACGTGGTGCTCGCTAAGGTGGCTCACAAAAGTTTTTTTTCTAAATTTGACTTAGCTAAAGAGTATTAGCAAATACCAATGGAAGATTCTTATAAAGAGAAGACTGCCTTTTCTTGCTTGGCGAGTTTATTCCTGTTTAAGTTCATGCCTTTTGGTTTGAAGACAGCATCTGCAATATTCACGAAGCTGATGAGGAAGGTTTTGGATGGGCTCCAAAATGTAGCACACTATATTGATGACATTCTTGTGTCAACAGATACATGGGAAGAGCATGTAATTACGCTGAAAAAACTATTTGATAGAATTCAGCAAGCCAAGTTGACCATAAAACCGGCAAAGTGTGAGGTGGGCTTTGAAGCCATTTTTATTCTCAGACACAACCTGGGGATGGGCCGTATCGCGACGAAAGACGACATCTTGGAAAAAATACAGCAGGCCCAGACAACGTCGTCCAAGGAAGAGGTACAGTCGTTCCTGGGTCTAACGGGATACTACGGGGACTTTATTCCCGATTAGGCCCACATAGCCGACCCGCTTGTCGAACTCACTAAGAAGGAGGCAAGCAATAAGCTGTATTGGACTGCTGAACATGAAAATGCATTCGTGATGTTAAAAGGGCATATGAAAAGACCGCCCGTTCTGCTTGCTCCGAGTATGAATAAAGAGTTTGTGCTTCACATGGGTGCATCAGACCGAGCTTTAGGAGCCGTACTCTTGCAAGAAGAGAATCGCGTGCTACATCCGGTATTTTTGCAAGCAAGAGATTATCAGCTAGTGAACGCAACTATTCCACTGTTGAAAAGGAATGTTTGGCGGTGGTGTGGGCGGTAAAGAAATTCCACATTTTTCTTTATGGGAGACATTTCAGTATTAAAACAGATCATCAACCGCTTGGATACTTAACAAAGGCCAAATGAACAATAGTAAAGTTATGAGATGGAGTTTAGCCTTGCAAGAATACTCATTTCAGGTGGAATATATTAAAGGGAAAAATAACGTTGGAGCGGACTTCATGAGTAGAGCCAACTGAACAGCTCTAGGTATCTCTGGTATGTAGCTTGTTGTTGGTGTTGTGTTAATGTATCTCTGGGATTTATCTTGTTGTTGCTGTGGTTGGTGTTATGTGATTATACAATGGAGGGTGCTGTGGACACGAAAATGTTTATTAAGGACTCTGTACGGACAACAGCAGTGGTGTGTTAGTGTTCTGAAAACGCAATTTGGTGTGCTGTGTTAGTGGTGTGCGTTTGGTGTGTGCTGGACCTCTGCGGTGTGTTGAGTGATGGGTCCAGAATCGCCACAGAAGATAGTCGGTTGGCTGGATGACTTGAAGATGAGGATGACGGGAGAAAGTTTTTCATGGAAAAACTCTTGAGAGGGGCCCTAGTCACATGTATTCAGGAGCCTAAATTAAATTTTAAAGGAAAGAGGTGCGAAGAAGACGACGTCGATTAACCGAAGAATAAAAAAAAGGAAGAAGAAGCATTCGGTGAGGTGGAGATTGATGATTGGTCGAGAAGCATTCGGTGAGGTGGAGAGAGATGATTGGTGGAGCAGAGAAGAAGACAACGACAAGGCTTACGTGGACTAACACCGATGCTATAAAAGGGCGAGTGAGAACGAGGCACAGGGGGAACAGCAGAGAAGCGGAGGCTAAGGCGGGTCAGGGACATTTTGGCTGGAAGAGAGCGACGCCGGCTACTGCTCCGGTGAGCTCGCGTTCTACGGCATCGCATCGTGGACCTCCTGCCGTGCCTGAGCCCGTTGCAGGGAGTCAACGGAGGACGCTACCACCTGCTGCGGCCAGGGGTATCTCCAGCGCTGTTGCCACCCATCCGGGTGGTGCCCCCAACGCCAACAACACCGGCATCACCTCCACGGGCGCTTGGACCGGGAGTTTATACGACGCAGCCAGCGACGCCGCCAGCAACGCCAGCCCAAGCACGCCGAACGCCGCCTCAACGCCGGATACTGGATCCATACAACGCCGCAGCCGCACCGAACCAACCGTGAGCACGAACGCCAACCACGAATAGTAGAACGCTAGTAGTGCACGCTGGTAGCAGTGTGACCGGGTTGTATGTATTTATAGTCTGTTTTTTGTGTTAGATTTGTTAGATTTGTGTTCTAGTGTGTGCGTCACGTAGGGTATATTAAATGTGCGTTTGTGTGGGTACACCCGTCGCCTAGTCCATTCTTTCGGTCCGAGTGTTCTCCGGAGAGATCCGTGACAACTTGTCACACACATGAGGTTGCTCTCAAAGCCCATAGTTGTTACTTCCTCACATTGTTTAGCAACCATTCTAGGAGCATTCGCAACACGATGTACAGCGCCATAATAGATCATATTCACACTATCAATCAGGTGAGAGAAAAATGCGCAGAATGTAACCAACCTCTATATATAGCCTTCATTGATTACGAGAAAGCATTCGACTCAGTGGAATCCTCCGCTGTCATAGAGGCATTGCGTAATTAGGCTGTAGAAGGGCCTTATGTCAAAATACTGGAATATATATGTAGCAACTGCACATCTACCATTGTCCTCCATAAAATCAGCAATAAAATTCCAATCAGAAAGGACGTCAGGCAAGGAGACACGATCTCGCCAATCCTATTCACCGCCTGTTTCCAGGAAGTATTCCGAGGCCGGAATTGAGAACCGTTGGAAATAAGAGTAAATGGAGAATACCTAAATAACCTGCGATTCGCTGATGACATTGCCATGCTGAGTCAGTCAGGAAGGGCACTGTAAAACATGATCAATCAGTTGGACAGGCAGAGCAGAATTGTGGGATTAAAAATTAACATGCAGAAAAACAAAGCAATGTTCAACAGTCTAGCAAGAGAACAGCAGTTCACAATTGGAGTGAGCGCCATGAAGTGGTAAAGGAATACATCTACTTAGGGCACGTAGTGACAGCTGATCCGGATCATGAGAGGGAAATAACTAGAATGATAAGAATGGGGTGGAGCGCATTTGGCAGGTTCTCTCAGATAAAGAATGGCAGTTTATCAATTTCCCTCAAGAGAAAAGTGTACAACAGCTGCCCCTTACCGGTACTCTCCTACGGGACAGAAACGTGCAGGCTAACGAATAGAGTTCAACATAAGTTGGAAAACGAAGCGAGCTATGGAAAGAAAATTATAGGTGTAACGTTAAGAGACCGGAAGCGGGCACAGTGGGTGAGGAAACAAACGCGGGTTAATGACATACTACTCGAAATCAAGAGGACGAAATGGGCTTGGGAAGGGCATGTAATGCGAATGCAAGATAACCGCCGGTCCTAAAGGGTAACGGAGTGGATTCCATTAGAAAGTAAGTGTAGCAGAGGACGGCAGAAGGTTAGGTGGGCAGATGGGATTAAGAAGTTCGCAGGCAAAGGCTGGATGATGCTGAAAAAAAGACAGGGTTAATTGGAGAGGCTTGGGAGATGCCTTTGGCCTGCATTGGGTGTAATAAGGCTTGTGATGATGATGTACAGCGCCTTGAATAAACCATGCCTTCTAGGATTTGACGCATTGGTCTTATGATCGTTCTTATTACATAGCACTTGCGGAGGCGTTAGACATGTGCGCTTATATAGTACATCTTACATGAGCTGAACTGTTTCCCAGCTGGTATTTAGACCGTCATGGCTCTCTTCATTAGATGGCTATTCTAATATTTCGTTATTTAAGCCAAGACACTGTCCGGCAAATGCAACCGGCGTTCTATCATGGAGAAGGTTGATCTAGGTTGCTCTTCTCGAGCCACTGCCCTGGAATGATAGGTGCTCCCACCGATGAAATTTGTGGGATCCAGGTAGCTCTTCTCGAGCCACTGCCATCGGTGGCAGGAGCTGCCACCGATGGAATTTGTGAGATCTAGGTTGCTCTTGATCCATTGCCATGGGATGGCAGGTGGTCTCACCAATGGAATTTGTAGGACCCTGGTTGCTCTTCTTGAGCCGCTGCCATGGGGTGGCAGGTTCTCCCACTGATGGTATTTGAGGGATCTAAGTTGCTCTACTTGCGCCACTGCCATGGGATGACAGGTGTCCCAACAGATGAAATTTGTAGGATCCAAGTCGCCCTTCTTGAGCCAATCTCAGGGGGTGGCAGGTGTTCCCACCGAAGGAATTTTATGGGATCCAGGTTGCTCTTCTGGAGCCCCTTCCATGGGGTGGAAGGTGCTCACACCGATGGAATTTGTTGGATCTAGGTTGCTCTTCTTGAGCCACTGCCATGGGCTGGCAGGTGTCCCCACAGATAAAATTTGTCGGATCCAGGTTGCTCTTCTCGAGCCCTTGCCATTCGGTGGCAGGTGCTCACACCGATGGAATTTGTGGAACCTAGGTTGCTCTCCGCTAGCCTCTGCCATGGGGTGACAGGTGCTCCCACCAATGGAATTTGTGGGATCGAGGTTGCTCTTCTCGACCCCCTGCCCTGGGATGATAGGTGCTTTCGCTGATGGAATTTGTAGAATCCAGCTTGGTCCACACGAGCCACTGCCATAGGATGGCAGGTACTTTCATAGATGGAATTTTTATGTTGCAGGTTGCTCTTCTCGAGCCACTGCCCTTGGATAGCAGGTGCTCCCAAATATAGAATTTTTAGGATGCAGGTTGCTCTTGTCAGCCACTGCGCTAGGATGGCAGGCGATCTCACCAAAGAAATTAGTAGGATTCAGGTTGCTCTTGAGGTTGAGGTTGAGGTGTTGAATGCTACAGGTGGGGTTAGCCTTGCTTTGTCTGCCGGCAATTTCTCCACCGCAGCGTCCCTTCGATATTAACAATGCCGCATCTACCCCGCTAAGCGCACAGTCTCTTATAATAGCACACATTCTCTCCTGCAGTCACCATCTATGCACACAATCAATCCACACAGTTCACATCACAGTCCACTCCAGAAGTCACCATCTATGCACATATTCAGTCACAGTAGAACATAGGCCATTGTAGTGCCACACTCCATACACACATTCACTCACAGTATAAAGTAGTCCACTCCGGAAGACACCATCTACGCACACATTCAATCACAGTAGGCCATAGTCCGTTCCTGCTGTCACCATTTGAAAACAAGATCCGTGTTCTGCAGACATGTTAAAAGAAGGCGTGCAGCCTCCCTTCGGCATGTTTGGTTTCCACTCGGGTAGACAATGTCCTGCACTGTGCTGTGACGAGTTCCTGTCTTCTTGAAGGAAACGAACATCACATGCCTTTCCGCGTTGTACTTTGGGCAGTACATAATATAATGCTCGATACACCCGCACACATAACATAAAGAGCAGAGCGGAGACGATGCTATGCCGGTCTTATGCATCCATGCAGGAGTGCGAGCAGAGGCCGTGCGAATTCGATGTAGAAGGGTCGCCTGAGATCTTCTCAGTCCCTTGGTCACACATGGCTTGTGGGACGCACTCCACAGGATACTGAAGTGATCGAGCACCATTTTCCTGGAGAGACTTTTCCCATCTTGAGGTACTTTTTTGGTAGAGTCCTTGAGAGAGCTATATGGGCGAGACTGTCTGCCACCTCATTACCGTTGACTCCTATGTGAGAGGGCACCCACTGGAAATGTAGAGTAAAGCCTCTGCTGTGCAGATTCTGCACCAAGCCCAGAGAGCTTAGAGACAAGGCATCAGTAGGAAATCCGCGCTCTAACCTCTGAAGGGCAGATTTTGAATCAGTTAGGATGACAACAGGTTGAGCCGGACAAGATCCTAACTTCCGCAAAGCCGTCTCAATAGCAACACTTTCAGCCGTTGTGGAGGTTACAACAGCAGCACAGCGTACGGACCACTTACAGTCCTAAGAAGGAATGTAAAAAGCCGCTGCGCTAGCTTGTTTGACCTTGTCCACAGAACCATCCGTGAAAATTTGAAGATGGCGGGTATACTCTGTTTCCAAATGTTGAAGTACAAGCGAACACGTTGCTGCCAAAGGAGAGCTGCGCTTTGCGCTCACAGGGGGAATTGTGACCTTACAGTCTAGGGTCGGAAAAGACCAGGGGGGTTTCAACCGTTTCCTTTGCCTTCGGACATTAATGCCTAAAGAACTAAGAGTATTGAGTGCCAAGTAAGCCTTCGACTCATATCTCTTGCAGAGCCGCTGGAGAAGGGATCGCCCAGCTACCGTCTCTCCTAAGCGGTCAAGGTGCATTAATAGTCTCTGAGAAGCGATAAAGCTAAGAGGTTTCGATAGGGACTCATGAAGTACTGCCTTATTCGCAGCCGCCTGGGGAACTCCAATGGCTCTTCTTAGGCCCTTTCTGTGGACAACTTCGAGACGCTCAAGTTGTAATGCCGAGGGGGAAATTAAAGGTAATTGATACATTATCCGGCTGACCACCAGCACTTCATGAAGCTTGACCATTGAAGAAGGATGGTTTCCCCATTGCTCACGTGCAATTTTACGGATCACATTGAGACGAGAAAATACCGATGAAACAATCGCGTCTACAGCTTTTCGCCACTGTAGACGGGAGTCAATAATGACACCCAGAAAACGCGCGTGGTTGAATTGACGGATGTAAGAGTGACCGAGGTTTATCCTCAACCGCACTTGACGTCTTCCTACACCTGGAAACAGAATAAAGCGGAATTTGTCCACTTACAGAGACAACCCCACACCTTGAATGTACGCTTGTGCCGAAAGTATAGCCTGTCGAGCTATCAAGGCTAATCGCTTGTGTTGGTAGCCAGTAATCCAAATACAGATGTCGTCAGCATAAAGTGACATACGCACTTGCCTGCAACTTTTTTTCAACGAATCGGGTAGGCCAGCCATTACGGCGTTAAAGAGTGTGGAGGAAAGAACACTTCCTTGAGGCACGCCTCCTGATAGAACCCGTTCGGTGCTTAACATACTCCCTAACCGTACACGAACCGCGCGATCACTTGTAAAATTGTAAATGAATCTGAACATATGGCCCTGTATGCCCATGCCTTGCAAACTTTTTAGAATTGAGCTCTGAAGCACGCTGTCGTAAGCTTTCGCAACATCAAGAAAAATGACTAAGGTGGAAAGGCCGAAAGCTCTCTGGTGTTGAATGTGACTGATCAAGTCTAAGACGCTATCTTGGGCACTAAGACCTCGGCGGAATCCTGTCATACAGGATGGCAGTGCCTTGCTGTCCTCAAGCCAAAATGACAAGCGTTCATTTACCAGCTTCTCCATCAACTTAGCTACACAGGAGGTCAATGACACTGGGCGATACGAGGCAAGGTCTCTCATGTCTTTGCCAGGCTTCAGTACCGGAACTACATGTGCCACCTTCCATGACGGAGGAACGTCGCTAGTCTCCCAAACTCGATTGATGAAGTTGAGGAGCTCCTTTCTGAGTTGCAAGGGCAGATTATTCAGCATTTGATTGGTGATGCCGTCGGGACCTGGTGAACACCGGCGCCGCAGGCCACTGAGCGCAGTCTGAAGCTCATGAAGCGTGAACGGGACGTCCATGATAGACCTGGAGGAAGCAGCTGGTGAATATACATCTATTCCAGAATCAGCGCGTACGAGTGCGTCTGCAAATTACTCTGCCAAGCACGCAATAGGTTTTTCCTTGCGTATTCCAAGAGCTTTAAAAGGCTTCGAAAGGCGAGATTCTCCAGCAAGGCTGCCAATAACTCGCCATATTCTCGTTATCGGTGAGAACACAGTCAAACTAGCACAGAAAGAGGCCCATTGCGACCTGTAGAGCTTGTTCGTGTGCCGTCTAATAGCAGAATTCAGCCTATTGAAGGTCGTCTTCAGTTGCCTGTCGTCCTTCTTCCGCACGAGTTGGCGCTCCACCCTTCTTCTCGCTGCGCAAAGGTTCCTGAGTTTTAAACCCGGGGCCGGAAACTGATAAGGTAATTTGACCGCCGTAGTTGCTGATACCTTACTAGAAATCATTTTGTCAACAACATCACCAGAAACACGTTCTAGGTGCTTTCTGTACTTGTCCCAGTTGACCACGTTGCTAATTTTAGGACCATGCATACGAAAGTCGGCAGCAAACTCAAAAATCGGATAGTGATCACTTCCCATGCGGTCGGGTGCTGTTTACCAACTCACGCGGACGTCAGGCGAATGCAGTGTCAGGTCTATAGCTGTCGCTGAGGCTGGAGGTCGGAAAAATGTGGGGCTTCCGTCATTGGCAACACACAGGTCCAAACTGTCAATAACTTCTACAAGTTTGCGTCCACGGGAATCCGTGTTCCTGTCACTCCAAACGGCATGATGGGCATTGAAATCACCGCAGATGATTCTAGGTGCTGGGTAGTGGTCGCAGAGCTGCTGTAGAAACAAATCTAATGCTACATTCTTCCGCGGAGACACGTACACGAATGCAATAGAAAGGGTTGGAGAGCTGAGCTGTATTCTTGCAGCCGCTACCTCAATGTCATCCGTGCAAAGATCGGCAAAGCTTAGTGAAACATGTGGAATTTCTTTTTTTATGTACAGCGCAGCACTTCCTGCAGGAAATGACTTTATGGTGCAGTTTTTATGGGCGACATATCAAGTCAAACATCTCCCGCTTGGCAGGCCAGCTTCTGACAGGGCCAATACTGGAACACAAGTCTCTTTCAAGAATAGTTTGAGTTCAGCTAACCGACTTAAAATCCCAGCGCAGTTCCACTGCAATATAAACAGCACATTTCTGTGCATATGAGATCCACGAGGTTTAGCCCCATCCATTTTAGTTCACAAGGAAGTTTGCTGCGAAGGTGGAAATTAGGGACTCAAAAGAAAGCACCAGCTCTAGGAAGTTCTTCAGGTTAACAGGCGCCATCGCTGGAACATGTGGACGCAGGGCCCCAAACAAAACATGAAGAAGGTCAGACATACCTTGATTTTTGAGCTCCTTATTTTGCGCAACACACTCACTTACAACATCGATAAAAGATGCCGACGGGGACACAATCTTGGCCGCAGTAGCTGGTTTTTTTGTCACTTGTGCATATGAGGGTCCCCCTTGCGGTGGAGTCTGGCTGTGATCCGGCCGCTCAAGAGCATGGACACTTTTTGCTGGAGGTCGAACAGTCGACTCGCGCGCACTGGGCCTTGGCGTCTTGCTGGACTCAGGTCTCTTAGGGGCATTGTTGGGCAACGCAACAACATCAGACTACAATACTGAGAACTCGTCTAATCCAGGGACAGGCGTCTCAGTCGGTGGGGTTTTTGGACCAGCAATAAAGGATATCCGACGGTGCAGAGCGCTCAAACGGAAGGGCGAGCCTCCAAAATTCGCTGGATGATCGCCACCGCAATTGGCGCAAGCAAAATCTGCCCTGCAGGTTTTAAAGTCGTGGTCGCCTCCGCACCGCTTACAGCGTCGATCCTTTGTGCAATCTTTGGCCACGTGCCCAAACCATTGGCATCTAAAACACCGCGGAGGAGCTTCAGTGAAATCTGCAACTGCGTGTTTTGTGAATCACTGATCAATTTTTTCGGGGCGCTCTGAGTTGGGAGCGAATGTCAACACGATAGAGTTGGTAGGTTTCGCAGCCCATTCTTTTCCTGGAGACACCACACGACGCACAAGTCGTTTCACGTGCAGTACACCTTGTGGTTTCAGATAATCAAGTAGGTCGCGTTCTGCATACCACTTTGGTACACCCTTAATAACACAGGTGTTCTTCATGTAGGAATGGGGCAACCGCACGTTAACTTTGATGCCAAAAATCTGAGAGCTCTGCAGGAGCTTGTAAACCTGCTCTTCCGTCGAGACATCCAGCTGAAGAGCCCCGTGCATGGTGAACCGACTTCGAAGCGGAGCTGATCCCAGCAGTGATTGAATGGCCGCGAAAAGTAAGATGGGATTCTTCTCTCTTAAATCAACCCCCTTTTCTGGGGGCTCAAAAACTACCGGGATCCCTACCGTTCGTTGCTTGCGATGACTCACCAACTTGAAGCCCTCGTTGTCCACGTCAGCCATATCGGCCACTGACTCGTCACCGTCCACGATTGTTGACTCAGCCCCACTAAGCGATGAGGTCTCACTGGACGGGTGGTCGAGTCCATGTTCTGGTCTCTCCACAGCCTGGGAAGCCATGGCCGCCTCTTCCGAGCCAGCCTCCTCTGAATGGCGTGGTCCCTTTAGGCTTGCCGGCGCCGGAGCAGCCGTACTCTTCCCGTAGGGACAGTGCCGCTTTGAAGATGCTGCCGTCCTCGAATATTCAAACTGGGTAAATTAGGACAACTTAGCTAAATAAACAGAGCTGAGGCGACAGGCGATAGAACAACGTCTTCGCCTTCTCAGGTTGCTCCTCTCGAGCCACTGCCTTGGGAAGGCAGGTCCTCCCACCGATGAATTTATGGGATCTATATTGCTCTTCTCGAGCCTCTGGGATGATAGCTGCTTTCACCGGTGGCATTTGTAGGATCCAGCTTGCTCTTCTCGAGCCACTGCCATGGGATGGCAGGTGCGCCCAACGATGGAATATGTAGGATACAGGTTAGTCTTCTTGAGCTCCTGCTATGGGGTGGCAGGTGCTCCCAATGATAGGATTTGTTGGATTTAGGTTGCTCTTCCTCAGCCACGGACATGTGGTGGCAGGTGTTCCCGTCGATGGAATTTGTGGGATCTTAGTTGCTGTTCTCGAGCCCCTGCCATGGGGTGGAAGGTGCTGACACCGATTGAATTTGTTGGATCTAGGTTGCTCTTTTTGAGCCACTGCCATGGGCTGGCAGGTGTCCCCACAGATAAAATTCTAGGATCCAGGTTGCTCTTCTCGAGCCCGTTCCACTCGGTGGCAGGTGCTCACACCGATGGAATTTGTGGAATCTAGGTTGCTCTCCGCGAGCCTCTGCCATGGGGTGACAGGTGCTCCCACCAATGAAATTTGTGGGATCGAGGTTGCTCTTCTCGACGCCCTGCCCTGGGATGATATGTGCTTTCGCCGATGGAATTTGTAGAATCCAGCTTGCTCGTCACGAGCCACTGCCATAGGATGGCAGGTACTTTCATAGCTGGAATTTTTATCTTGCAGGTTGCTCTTCTTGAGCCACTGCCTTTAATGGCAGGTGCTCCCAAATATATAATTTTTAGGATGCAGGTTGCTGTTCTCAGCCACTGCGCTAGGATGGCAGGAGATCTCATCAAAGAAATTCGTAGGATTCAGGTTGCTCTTCTCGAGCCACTGCCTTGGGAAGGCAGGTCCTCCCACCGATGAATTTATGGGATCTAGGTTGCTCTTCTCGAGCCACTGCTCTTGGATGATATCTGCTTTCACCGGTGGCATTTGTAGGATCCAGCTTGCTCTTCTCGAGCCACTGCCATGGGATGGCAGGTGCGCCCAACGATAGAATATGTAGGATACAGGCTAGTCTTCTTGAGCTCCTGCTATGTAGTGGCAGGTGCTCCCAATGATAGAATTTGTTGGACTTAGGTTGCCCTTCCTGAGCCTCTGACATGTGGTGGCAGGTGTTCCCGTCGATGGAATTTGTGGGATCTTAGTTGCTGTTCTTGAGCCACTGCCATGGGATGGCAGGTACTCCCACCGATGGAATTTGTAGAATCCAGGATGCTCGTCTTGAGCCACTGCCATGGAGTGGCAGGTGTACCCACAGATTGCATTTGTGGGATCCAAGTTGCTCTTCTCGAGCCCCAGCCATTGGGTGGCAGGTGCTTCCACCGATTGAATTCTCGGGCCACTTGGTGTGAACAGTGGCAAATGCAAATGAACGTCTCTAAAACAGACTATAACATTCACCACCAAAAACCACAATTAAAATCGCTGTTATTCCATGAATAGTATTCCCATTGAGGATTTCTCTACAGTCAAATACCTAGGTGTTCATTTTTCGTCTGATCTAACATGGAATATTCATATCGATGCTATTGTCTGTAAATCATCTAAAGCACTTGGTTTCATCCGGCGTCACTTGCACCAAGCCGATCCTGCCACCAAACGTTTAGCCTACACTACCCTCGTCCGCTCAAAAATAGAATACGCATCCTTAATTTGGAACCCGCATCAATTGTACTTAATTCACAAACTGGAATCAATACAAAATAAAGCAGCGAGATTTATAAGTAAGAACTATTTACGTCAGTCCAGCATAACGGCAATCAAAGCATCGCTAAAGCTACCATCACTCGAAAAGAGAAGAATACTAGCACTATTATCACACTTTCACAGATTGTATCATAGTCACTCTTCATTCGCTTCATACTATATTAGACCCGCCCACCGTATCTTTCCGTGCTTAGATCACGCTCTCAACATCGAACACAAGTTTGCACGTACCCATCACCTTAGTCATTCACCATTGTCTCTTACCGTTCACCACTGGTACAAGTTACCGGGTGATATTGTCTTCACCTTAAATCATGACGCCTTTGTGCAAAAACTAAAGTGTTTTTACATATAAATTTTGATTAGGAAGCCTCGATTCCTGCATAGGCTCAACTTTGAATTTTCCATACTTTTTTCATTTTGCCTGTTCTGAATTTGTGGTGCTTGTAGAGCTATGTGTAGAGTATTGTTTATATGTAACTGTACGCCCCCTATGTAATGCCTGAAAAGGGCTTTCAGGGTATGTGAATAAATAAAAAAATAAATAAATAAATTTGTAGCATCTGGGTACCGTTTCTTGAGCCCCTGGTGGCAGGTGCATGTATTGATGGAATCTGTAGCAACCAGGTTGCTCTTGAGCCACTGCCATGGTGTGGCAGGTGTTCCCACAGATGGAATTTGTAGGATCTAGGTTGCTCTTCTTGAGCCACTGCCATATTGTGGCAGGTGTTCCCACAGATGGAATTTGTGGGATCTAGGTTCCTATTTTTGAGCCACTGCCATGGGATTGCATGTGCTCCCACCAATGAAATCTTTAGGATCCAGGTTTCGCGACTCGAGCCACTTCCCTGGGATGGCAGGTGTTACCACCGATGGAATTTGTGGTATCTTGGGTGCTCTTGAGCCACATCCATGGGATGGCAGGTGCTCCCAACGATGGAACTTGTGGGACCCAAGTTGCTCTTCTTGAGCCCGTGCCATGGGGTGGCAGGAGGACCCGCCGATGGAATTTGCGGGATCTAGGTTGCTCTTCTCGAGCCCCTGCCATGGGGTGGCAGGTGTTCCCACCGATGGAATTTGTGGGATATATGTTGCTCTTCTCGAGCCCCTGCCATGGGATGGCAGGTGCTCCCACCGATGAAGTTTGTAGGATATAGGTTGCTCTTCACGAGCTCCTGCCCAGCCATGGGGTGGCATGTGCTCCCTTCGATAGAATTTGTGGGATCTAGGTTGCACTTCTCGGGCCCTGCCCTGGGATGATAGGTGCTTTCATGGATGGAATTTCTTGGATCTAGCTTGCTCTTCTCGAGCCACTGCCCTATGATGGCATGTGCTCCCACCGATGGAATTTGTAGGATTCAGGTTGCTCTTCTCAAGCCACTGCCCCAGGATGGCAGGTGCTGCCACCGATGGAATTTGTAAGATTCAGGTTGCTCTTCTCGAGCCACTGCCATGGGAAGGTAGCTGCTCCCAACGATTTGATTTATGGAATCTAGGCTTCTCTTCTCGAGCCACTGCTCTTGGATGATAGGTGCCTTCACCGGTTGTATTTGTAGGATTCAGCTTGCGCTTCTCGAGCCACTGCCATGGGATGGCAGGAGCTTCCAGCATTGAAATTTGTAGGATCCAGGTTGGTCTTCTTGAGCCCCAGCTCTGGGGTGGCAGTTCATCCCACTTATGTAATTGATAGGATTTATGTAGCTCTCCTGAGCCACTGCCATGAGGTGGCAGGTGTTCCCGTCGAAGGAATTTGTGGGATCTTAGTTGCTGTTCATGAGCCACTGCCATGGGATGGCAGGTGCTCCCACCGATGGAATTTTCAGAATCCAGGTTGCTCCTCTTGAGCCACTGCCATGGGGTGGCAGGTGTTCCCACAGATGGAATTTGTAGGATCCAGGTTGCTCTTCTCGCCCGTGCCATGGGGTGGCAGATGTTCCCATCGATGAAATTTGAGGGATATGGGTTGCTCTACTCGAGCCCCTGCCCTGCCATGGGGTGGCAGGTGCTCCCACTGATTGAATTTGTAGGATTTATGTTGCTCTTCCTGAGCCACTGCCATGAGGTGGCAGGTGTTCCCTTCGATGGAATTTGTGGGATCTTGGTTGCTGTTCTTGAGCCACTGCACTGGGATGGCAGGTTCTGATGTGGACACGAAATCATGGAGGTATTGTTGAATGCGGTGAGGCATACTGTGGAGCTCTGCGCGTGTCAGCAAAGCGTTGTGCGTGTTCGCGTGGGAATGATGTGTGCGAAGCGACGGCGACAAAGAGCGTGGCGAGCATGAGGAACGGAGTGCTGACATGCAGAAAACCGAGATGTGAAGAAAGACAGCGCAGCGGGGATCGGGGTCCGTATTCTGAGTTTGTGACATAAGAAAAAGTGTCATAATCTGCCGCAGCGGCTACACCTAATTTGCCGAAACACCAAAAGAGGTTGTAGTGGTTTGGATGCAGCGAGAAGGCCGAGGAAATTGGACGGTGACGTCAGACACATAGCATACGCTCTTCTAGCTGCAGATGGTGAAGGACAGCCAACATGGCGGCGCGCTCTGAAACAGAGTCTCTCGCATCGTAGTGAGCTCGTTGGTGTTACTGCGTTTTTCGGCACGGGATTTTCGCTTCGTCTTATCTTGCATATAACATATTGGATGGACGATAAATTCGGCCTGATTTTTATTTCGCTGGAAGATTCAGTTGTTCCTAAGACTAACGAGCACCAGATTTTTGTAGAACTATTCTCTGCATTCAAACTGGATGGCGCCCCTATTAGTGGAGTTATCCCGTCTGCGTATATTACATGATGTAACATAAAGCATATTGGCCCGGAAAATAGTTGCGTTTACTGCGCGGAAAAACGCATTTCCTATTCTAGAACTCTATTATCTATTGAAGCGTCCTGCATCATGACCGTGTGTTATATCTGCCAGAGTGAAACCGCTCATGTGCACGGATTGTCAGCCGCCAGCGACGCGCTTCTACACTGACGCATTTGACATGCCATGTGCGGTTTTTCGGCGTTCCTTAGTGTTCTCGATAGCTGCGGGGGTGTGGTCCTGGATTGAACTCGCTAGTTAGTTTGCAGGTTAGTTTTCGGGCTTCAGTAAGGGCATGCATGCGGTTCGTGCAATGGCGAAGCTACAAAATCTTCGTCTTAAAGTCTCCCAACTAATATATAAAATGAAACACAGCAAGAAGGTTTTTTTAGCTTATCCTTTTTATTTATTTGCTCCAGAAAAATTAAAACCTAAACACTGCGTCTCACGGTTCTTGCAGTGAATGCATAAGAGGAATGAAATACGAAAATTACCGTCTCCACCACCGTCCGATCAGAGCATCAACTTACGTTCATCGATGTTGCAGACGGCAAGTCGTCATGGCGTGTTGGTTCATCACCGTATGGAGCGCGCATTGCGCAGCGGCTGCATTCTGTCACTGAAAAGCTATGCGTAGTAGCGTGCAATAATTTCTTCTTTAACTACACCCCCTGCCTTTATGGTGCAGAAAACAGTATCAGAAATATTGTTTCTATTCGTTGAAGTCCATTGGGTAACTAAAGCAGCTTTGATATTACCCTTTATTGAGGAATATGATGCGCAACTGTACCTGTGGCTGAATTTCTTTGTCCCAATGGTCGCGTTCCACTCCTCGGCAAAGAGCAATAGTGCCGCTGGACGTTTCGCTGCGACAACCGCAACGCAGTGACATCCTGCCTCCGCTCGCAGTCGAAACCGAACCGACATCCGCTTGCGGTGTTTCGACCAATCAGGTGTGGCCGCTGCGGCGGATTATAACACTTTTTATTATGACACAAACTAGGAATACGGCCTCGGGTAATTCAAGGGTGGAGGTGGCAGCCGTCGGACGTTGGCTCCGCGCCGCCGGGGACTTCCCTTGGATCACCGACGCGCGCATTCTGCGTCCGATTCAAGCGTGGAGGTGGCAGCCAACGGACGTTGCATCCGACGCTCCTCCAGGCCTCTTTGCGCAGTGATTGCTGACGTTGGCCAACAGTGGTTAACGTCACCGCAACCACAACTGCCAATATGCGCTCACAGTACTTGAATCTTGCGTGTTATCTGAGCTACCCTCGACAATTGCTCGCTGTCAACATACAAAGCCACGCACCACCGATCAGTAGATGAGTGCAGTGATAAGAAGAATGAACGAAGTCAGAACTTTTCCAGTTAAGATTTGTCGTTTCGTTTCTAGTCGCGAGAGCTACATATCCGATGGTTGAAGAAACAAATCTGTCATCAGCGCTTCCACAGTTTTATGAACTGCAGCCGTATGCGCAGGCGAATAACGCGATTCCAGCGGGATTAAACTTTAATCTTTTTATTCTCTTTTGTGAGAGATCACCTCCAGATGACATAAAATGCTTCATAGGTTACATGTTTTGATCGAGATTACATTTGCGGGGCGTGTGACTAATACACAGCGCCTATAATGCACTCGTGGTGGTAGTCGACACGCAGCTGCTCAAGTTCTCTGTAAATGTTTCAGCCACTGCGCTTTGTCGCGCCCAGAGACAAACTGACTCTTAGGCGCCACACCCTAGTGAAGAATGCAGCACTATTATCGGTCACCTCATCGTCATTGAATATTATGTACTGAATTGCAGAGCAGCACAAGTGCGTTATTGAGTTCGCCTCCAACGAAATGCGGCTATCGCGGACCCTCAAACTACCTCTTAGCGTCCTAACAGCCACCACTTTAGGTGGTGATCTCTTGAGTGATCCGGCTCCATCGCATAGACTCTGCGACAGCCTTACTTTTGCTGGGCATTTCGAAGCGCGAAAGAACTAAATGAAAGATGAAAGTTACAATTTAGGCACTTGCAAGTGCTTTATAAGTCACCACAAAAATACGTCACGTAGGCATCGAAGAGGGTCTGGATTTTTCACGTGCTGAAGGAAAAACTCGCTGATGTCGGTTTCTGCTTCCTTCTCTGTGCTGCATATTTAGGCCGTTTCTTTTTAGCTACAGCTCAAAAGAGCTACTAGACGTCCAACATCAAGAACACCTGATTGTTCCTGACGTTATAAAGCATTGAATTTCACATGTTCTGAAAACTGAACCACATTAAATAACGCTAGACTTTTCAGGATGTTTTATCGGATACTGTAAGCAATATTAAAAATTGTTTCCAAGGGATAAAAGGATATTCTCCTGTTCACATTATTGCCGCCGTTGGCGGCAGCCTTGAAGCGATATGACGTGGCTAGTATGACAAGCTGAGTAAGAAAATTCTTACCTTATGCTTTTCATTTATCACACTTAGTGCCTTACTGTCTTGAAAGATATATAGATGGCCGTTGGCAGGAGCCATATTGTTTTCGTGCTTTTCGAAAACACGCATTGCCCGATGAAGGGGCAGAAATTTCTAGCTCCCCAGGCGAAACTATGTGGCCAAAGTACGCAATTGCACACTTCCCAGAAGAAAGCGTTCATCACTTCACGGCGTACGTACACAGCGTCTTCCACTCTTGTAGAACACGCGAGCACGTGTTCACTTCAAGAGTTAACAACCTTGCAAACGTGAGTAACTGCTCACTTCCGCTAGCTTCGCGCATCACACATCGCGACGAAAAGAAGCCAGTTATCAACAAAGCCCAGGTGAACAAAGCCGTGCGTTATCCAATTGACATTTGAGCAGAGATATGAGCTGCATGATGCTGACTGCGGCATGCGTCGCATGCTGCTGACGAGGCGACGCAACCTTTCTCCAGACGATGCAACATGTTCTGCAATTAAAATGAAACATTACAAAATACTACAGAGCCATGCTACGAACGTGTCTGAGTATTGTGAATTGTGAGATTTATCGTCCCGAAGACACACTTGAGCGATGAAGGATCCCGCAGTGGAGTTCTGAGAATCAGTTTGCACCATCCTGAATTATTCAACATCCGCTGACATTTCAATCGACGCGGCGATTTTCTGTTTCTTTTGCATTGAAATATGCCGCAACCGCGTTACAATCCATGACCTTGGAGTCAACAGCCGAATATTGGAGCCTCCGAGAGTTGGCAGTGGGCGCAAATGTATGTAATGTCACTGAAGTGGCAATAATCACCTCCGTGCCAGCTTATATATCAAACGCTGGCTACGGCTCGTCTTCAATACATCTGCAGTGCCCGAATACCGACGGCTGGAGATTTCAAGAGCCAACTGTGCTGTCTACACAGTATATGTTCAGGGCACTTAGTGCACGGCAGCCATGCCAGGCAAGCAGCATTCTCCACTGAAGTGGTCCGAACAAAGGCATGCTGACCTTACTGAACTGCCATCTGCCTAGCTTCACTGACAACAGGCTTAACTTTCGCAGTTTTGTCGCTCTTCGCAAAACGATGACGAATGGCGTCGTTCGTCGCGTAGGTGCTGGAGCACTCGATAGCTAAACACAGCGCTGGTAAACGACGCCATCGATTCTAGTTTCTGACAGCAGCGCCGCAAAGCATTAGGCCTGGCATGGGAGATCACGCAAAATAAGGCCTCGGAGCACGTAGCACCGAGCAATAAAATGTATATAAAATTGTTGTGTAAGTTCCAGTAAAGCTACATGCTACACTACCTTGCTATCTAAATTTTAAAAATTAGCAAATAAACATGTGTTGTTTCAAAATCACAACATCAACGTGCAAGGTACACATGGCGGAAATTATGTGTTCTAAATGTTATTATAATTAAGAAGTTTACAATTCATGTTCACATGGTTCACCGCAAACATCTTATTAGCGTCAGATCTGAATATTCATTTAAAGTTGCGCTCGGATCTTCATCATGTTCAAATAATAACAGGAAAACACCATTACAAATATATTTCAAGCGCCTCTCTCCAAATATTCACATTGTTCTGACAGGAAGGATAATCAACTTGCAGTAATTTCCAATAAAACAATTAATTGCGTCTGACAAAGGTCTCATGCAGAGCCCCAATATTTCATTATATCACCACGATCACTCATGGCTCACCCTTTAATAATGGCTATATAAGTTTGTCCCCATAGTATCTGTTCGGAGACTGCAGAGTTTCATGCCTTGATGGTGGCGCATCCTAGATTTCAAATTCCCTCTCAGTTGGTCTCTCCGAAGCATTGATAAAGACGTGTACCATCACACCTGGTGGGCTAGCGTGCTCTTGCAAGGGTAGTTTCCCATGTCAGATAAAGCTGAATATATGTTGTATAAATCCTTAGTCATGATTACGGCAATGCTATTGTAACGTCGATCTGTAACATTTCAGAGATATATGTTATGGTTACGCTTAGAAAAAAGAGCAAGAAAAAATCCAATGCCTTTGCCACTTTCGTAAAATGGGCTGAAGCCAATCTGAAGATAAATGAAAAGGCCCAAAGGCAATGATAAAGTTTTACCACGAGTACGGGGGAAAAGCGAAAAAAAATGAGGGAAGGGGGTAGAACGCTACATAGTGATCCACAGCTGGAGGAGCGGGCCCGGGGAGACTCCCCTTATATCCCCTGGGACATAGCCGAGAAGATGGGTAAAATGGGTTATGGCAATTGGGATGGGAAGGGGAGAGCGAGTTTTTTGCTCTGATCGTTCATAAATCTAGACTCCATTCCTGGCATTCCTAGCCAGGAGAGGGAGGGCGTCAAGATTGCCCCTTGGTGCGGCCCCGCTCACGGAATGCCCGACCACTCGCTAACGCAACGGGCTCCGACCACCAGAGACAGGGTAGACTAACCCGGGGTCAGCTACCTCGGGCCCCTCCACGACTTCCAGGGTTTGTTTCGGACCTGCCAGGTACTAGCAATCGAGTGCTTTTCGCGCTTTTTCAGACACCGTATGTATGTGTGGGGTGATCCAGCCAGTAGAGGCTTGGGTCGTCAGCCTATCGACGCTCTGGCCTTCGGCGCCATTACCTGACACTTCCGATGGGACCCACCTGTGCTTCCAACCAACCAACCATGCACTTATTTTCTCCCCTATCTTGCTCCACGCCTACTGAGGAAGGGAGTGTTCGAGGCTGGGCTGACCGGGCCAGAAACAAAGAACGTGGCTTAGGGTGAGGTGACCCGGGCTTATTCCGCCGGTACTCCACAACATCGACGGTTTTTTCACTGGTCGTACTACGTCCCCCTACCTCGGCGTCCCGCAATGACCACTACAGCCTCGCGGTGAGTCGTGAGGCCGCTTCCACGAGGCATCGCTTCCGAGGAGCCTGGTTGCTGTGAACCGCCGCGCGAACCAGGCCTCTCCGTACCCAGAAACCGGCGCGTCGGTCGCCAGACGTGCGGAGGCGAGTAGCATGTATTTGAAAACCTTTTCATGTCTTGACATGCCTACCGCGCTGGATTTCGTGGATCCAGCCTGGCGTGTCTTCATGCCTGCCTCCGCTCAGGCATCGGACCACAAAGCCCGACTGGCCTTCAGAGTCGCTGGGGAGTCGCTGTCACTCCCATGGGGGTTTGCTTCCCCAGAGAATGGGCTCCAGCCAACCCACCTCCACCGCTAGTGTTAAACCGCAACAAAGCCTAGTGGTTGAAACTACAACGGCTCGTATCCGGTGGCGGAAGAGGGGGGGGGGGTGCACAAGCAGGCCTTACATTCGGATTCCGTCCCCCCACACATTTCAGACAGTAGAAAAAAGACAGAACAATGTAATTACACTTCCCAATATCCTAAATAAATACTCTGTAACGTATCGCTACCAACTGGATACGTGCCTACTCGAGCCATTTCGGAGCGACGTGTAATACACCTGCTTATTTTCATGCCTTCCTGGTTGGTTGTCCAAGACACCTTTAGTGTGACGCATGTTCAGGACAAGCGGCGCCGGTTGCGGAACAAGTTCGAACTTAGGCAGATAAATAGTTCGTTGCTTCTTTATTGAGGACCATGTGAGCGCTCCGGGCGTGATGGTGCAATACGACAATAAGAGATTTGGGACAGGATAACCGTATACCGCTAATGCCAACTGAACCAACAAAGCATGCGCGGGCGATCATTCGGCCCCACCTGAGCATTCGGTGTTGGGTGCTGGCGCTATAGCATTATACGGTAGATAATACGGTAACGCTGTGCTGATCGGCACTGCCTTTTACAAGATAGCTGTTGGGTTGCCTGCGGTAACGCATAAGCTGCGGTCTTAAAAGACGCTCTCTGCAGGGGCCATGCGCGCAATGCGATGAAGCTCTTTCTAAAAAAACCGCAGTATTCTTCCGTTGCTCTTCATCAACGTAGCGGCTGCTGACCCCAAAGACCCGGGTTAAATCCTGGATGCAGCGATCGCATTGCGATAGAGGTGAATTCCTAGAAGCCCGCGTAATTTTAGATGTCAGTGCACATTAATGAACCGCAGGTGGCCGAAATTATCCAGAGCTATCCGCTGCGGCATCCCTGGTAGCATGAGCAGCTTCGGGGCGTTAAACTTCATGAAAGCTTAAACCTATCGATAGAGACGCCCCAGGAAGTTTGAAAAAAAAAACACTAAATGCTGTGTAAAGGTAGAGTGCGATATCTATTGCCCTCAAAGCATTGTTCTCAACGAACGAGCGCTTACTAGTCAAGTTCTAGCACATTCTTTCGGACATTTTATTGGTGTAAGTGCAGTGCAATGCATTGCTCCTCAATAGAACCTGCTGTCTACGATTTAATGCTCATGCCGAGTAAACGATGATAGCATTTTTTGTACGACATTTACAATCGCATTTGACCTATGCGCAAATATGTATCTAGCTCGACTTCTGTTTGCGAACTGGCGTTCAGAGCACTTATGGGGCTGTGATCGTGAAGCCTAGATTGAAATTTTGTTCATGAACCAGAGACAACTCGTGCGACAGCGAGCACCATTCGATGACGGTTCCCAACCAAGAGCTCTACATTTTCACGAATAAGAAAATGGCTTCGTCCTATTTATCCGTAATAAGCTAATTTAGCACACCGAAAATCATTGACAAACTTTTCTTCATGGGGATAAAAAATCGATAAATTAAACAACATCAGCCACATCTTAAAAATCTAGAAGGCGGCAAATTTAAAAACCACATTTTTCATTTTCTGATTTGTCATATGTCTGCAAATAAAGCAGAAAAGCGTTCTAGCTTCGCAAGACATTTTTACGCGGGTAACGTTCAGGTTCAACTTCATCAGAATAACAATAAAGAGCAGACATGTCCTTATTAGCATCCACTGCACTCGTGGCTATGTTCAGCGTACACAATACTAGGACATCTGTTTTTTAATGCCAGCCAGATCCTCAGCAGCACAGCTAACCGGCTTAATATTGGAAAGGTATTGATAAAGGCCGGTCCTACAAAAAAATAAATGCGATCCATCTATTCCTAATATTGGTGTGATTGCCCTTGCTGCTTGGGATACTGCTCCACAGATCGATCAAGGCCATTATTATGCTTCTTTCTTACTATACCGCATCGGCTAATCTTCGCGCCTGTTGCACTGCTGTAATAGATGGAACTGCCTTGGTGGCGCCCTACGACAGATCGCTGTTTAACTGAAACAGCCGGAAGCATGCCACCAGTACCCTCTCCACTTTGCTTTCACCGCATTGCGGCAACTAAACAAATATGTCTAAGGGCTCCCATTCAGTAGGGAGCGAAGGGGCTTGCATTGAAAAAAAATAGAGGAGGTGCTGAATGCACTCATGGGCGAGTTGGCTGGAGAAGAGGTTGTCTATGTTGACCAAGCGAGCATAGTAGTACACGAGGAAGATGGCACTTGGCGATGGCGGGACTCTGGCTGTCAGGAGAACAACTAGGAATTCAGGCTTCCAAGAGAAGCTCTTTACTGCTCTGGCTGGAGCCCACAAAAACAGACAGACAGACAGACAGACAGACAGACAGACAGACAGACAGACAGACAGACAGACAGACAGACAGACAGACAGACAGACAGACAGACAGACAGACAGACAGACAGACAGACAGACAGACAGACAGACAGACAGACAGACAGACAGACAGACAGACAGACAGACAGACAGACAGACAGACAGACAGACAGACAGACAGACAGACAGACAGACAGACAGACAGACAGACAGACAGACAGACAGACAGACAGACAGACAGACAGACAGACAGACAGACAGACAGACAGACAGACAGACAGACAGACAGACAGACAGACAGACAGACAGACAGACAGACAGACAGACAGACAGACAGAGGCAGGCAGGCAGAGGCAGGCAGGCAGGCAGGTATAGGCAGGTATAGCAGGTGGGTAGGTGGCCACTCAGGTAATGTAGGGAGATATAAGGAAGAGGTCGTAGGCTAAAGAGGGGTAGTTATGAGGAAGGTTTGCAAACTCTGGTTGACCTTTGTGCTGTCGAAAGGGACGCTCTAGGCTTCACTTTGAGCGCCATTCGGTCAGGTCACAAGATTAAAAAGATTCAACTGCTCAGGGGCTTAAATACAAGGCCACGGAATACTCAGATCGGGAGACTACAAATATGTCGTGGTTTGGGTAAACGAAGGACAGATATGCGTAGACGAACATGAAGAACCGGTTAGGGCAAAAGGGAGAAGAGAGCCGCGATAATGAAACAGGGCATAAGGGGGTAAAACAAGTATCAAGTACTGAGATGTATTTGGAAAGGAATAAAGTACCAGCGCTTACTTTTAAGAATGTGATTTTGTGCCTAAGTACAGAAGTACACCCGGGACTAGAAATATATCACAGAACTATTGGAAGATTGCTGCTTGATGCAGACGGCAGAACCACAAACGTTGCAGTACATGCAGTACATGGCGAGATGGGCTTGGAATCGCTCAAACTGTGGGAGGCTCAGAGTAAAATATTTTATGTCTGCCTGTTCTCTGACGCAGCTCCGCTCTTCGTGTTTCCACCGGGAGTGTCTTGATCCCGCCAGGAGCCAGTGTTTTGGTCATTGTCGACTGCGATGGGCTCCGTGACGGTACAGCAATCGCGGAGGGCAATATTTCGCTGCTGCTGACGCACGGCATTTGTTCGGCCCGAAGCCCGTCCACCTCCGTGATGGTAGTCTCAACTACTGATTACGAATTTTACTAATAAAATTTGGCACCTTTTCTAAGCCACAGCAATCGCGTTCGCCTGCCAATTAGCCGATGTCTCTGAATGCTCTACGTGCGAGCCCGTGGGACCTCATATCATGTCCCTTCATTGCTTTGACATGAGCTCAGGGCTATCACAGGTTCAACACCGCGCTCTACTTGCCTTACTACGTCAATACCGAGCCTACTTCGCCTATTCTTTGAAAGTTTAACAGACTGCCATTGTACTGCATGATCACGTGCGACGAATCCCACCCCATGCAACCGCCGTATACCGTGTCTTCACCTAAAGAACTCGAAAGATGCTTAATGCCGGCTTTATTAAACCATTTCAGAGTCAGTGGTCGTCGCCTGTTGTTACGGTTAAGAAGAAGGATGCAACACTGCGGTTTTGCGCAGATCAGAGGAAGTTTAACACATCGACGACCCGCACGGACGACTCGCTTGGCAGACGTCGCCACGCGAAATATATTTCCTCAATTTATTTAAAGACTGGGTGCTGCAGATTGAGTTGAACAAGACCGCGAAAAAACTTCCTTGGTCAGTCACGAAGCCTTATGTCAACTTAATGCATGCCTCTTCGGTCTCTGTCCGGCGACAACGGCGTTAAGACGAATGATGGGTAGTGTCCTCACTGGCCTCAAATGGAAAACCTTTTTAGTTTACCTCCATGACGTGGACGTATTTTTTGAAATCCTTGACGAACATCTCGAATGCTGCGGAGTGTACTAGGTATTCTGCGGTTGGAAAATTTAGCGCTCAAGCTTGAAAAATGTTACTTCGGCTACAAACGACTGAACTTTCTCGTTTACGTTGCGAGTGCTGACGGTGTCCGACCTGCTCCTGACAAAACTGACGTCAGAGCCGAATTTTCGGTTCCTACTATAAGTGCTTCTTTTGTATGTGCGCCTACTACAGTCCTTTTATCGCCGACTTCTTCCAGAATGCCGAACCCGTCGCTCGTTTAAGGCCTGACGATACCCCGTTCATCTGAACTGCCAAGCAATAGGCTTTAAAAAGCTATGCCGCCGCTTGCACACCTGTTCTTGTTCAATTTGTTGAGGACGCTTCCACGGAGATCCACACCAACGCCATCAACATCGGACTGGGCGCTGTTCTAGTCTAACACTAAGATGGCATGGAATGAGCGATTGCTTATGCACTTCCCGTTTTCTTTCGCGCCGAAATCAACCGCTCTACCAGGGAAGAGGAGTGCCTCGTGGTTGTATGGGCTAGGATGAAATTTCGATCATATCTCTACGGCCGCCATTTGAAAGCAGTGAGAGATCACCATTCCTTGTGCTAGCTGGCCAATCTATGGGACCCATCAGGCGGCCTAGAAAGGTGGAGCCTCTTCTTCCATGAATTTGATCACACAATTGTGTATAAATCTAAACGCAAGCACGGAGATACCGACACGCTCTCCCGCGCACCGGCCGAGCTAGCATGACAAAAAGTATAGTGGGGCAGCCAGAAAAATAATGCAAACCAATAGGCCCCTGCCTGTGCCAGCATGGAAGACGACGGTCGTTTCGTTTATAAGTTCTTCTATTTGGTCTATATGGTTCATTGTACTCGAGAACGGAAAACAGTAGCGCCGAAACACATACACACAGCAGAACGATGTACGGCATGCGCTAACTTCATGTGACTTTATTTGCAGAAAATCGAGCAAATATACAGAAAACCTAGGCATGTGCAGAAAGAAATCTCGGCGCGATCAACAAACCGTTCAAGATATGAAATCTCGGTTTAAAATGTTCACAGATGTACCGCTGACACAACCTTTTCCTCTTTTTCTCATGTGGTACGCCTCCAAAACCTCCTGCGCCTTACTATCACTGCTCCTACCCCGAATATTTACCGCATCAAGTCGTGGTTCGCACTTTTTGGAGTGCTCGCAATTTTACCCCGCCATATCTTCTGCCGCTCGGCGACAAACCTTGAACTCTGCACAATGTTTGGGTAGATGTGCAACTCCTACTTCTTTGAGCGATCGCGCGTGCTCCACTGCACGGGCGTTGAATCACCTGTCCGTTTGGCCCACATAGGCCTTCCTGCAGGCCAGTGGTATTTCATAGACCACACCGGTGCAGCACTTCAAAAAGGGTTTTCCATGTTTTTTGCTGCAGCCATTCCTCTTTCGATCGCTCGCTACGCGTGCGCACACTTCAGCAAGCTTCTGTGGAGCCGAAAAGACGACCGGGACGCCATGTCCATTCTCCACCTTTTTACGATCTATTCGCCACCTTTTTTAAGAGCTTCAGGTTTCGCAGCTTGATTCCTTCGCCCTGATCACCGCTTGAAATGGCGCCCTTGTCTTTATGTAGGAGGGCTTCACCAAAGCCTGTGATTACCGAGCTGGAAAACGTTGCCCACACCAATCGATCTACTTGCGTATCAAAGCTCTCTTGCATACCATGCTGACACAACTTCACGAGTGCATATTCGAGGCAGAGATAAGAAATAGCGCGTTTAACCGTCTTTAAATGAGCCGATGCATACGGTAGCAGCTCCTTCCTCGCTCGAGGGGCATACTGCCAACATACATACTCTTCTTCGAAAATAAGCTTTTGGTCTAAACACTCTAAAAATCTCTGCAAGAGCACCTCATGCGTGGGAACTAACCACATTTCGTTCTCTTTAAAGATGTCTAAAATAATGCTTGCAGCATCGA
Organism: Amblyomma americanum; assembly: GCF_052857255.1. Classification (NCBI taxonomy): domain Eukaryota; kingdom Metazoa; phylum Arthropoda; class Arachnida; order Ixodida; family Ixodidae; genus Amblyomma; species Amblyomma americanum. Next base: position 162,493,108 of record NC_135501.1, on the reverse strand, counting down.
TGTAGGTCACGTCTTCCAGTTTTTTAAAAACTATCCAAAAATCGTCAACATACCTGAACACCTTTAGTTCCCCCTTCCCTTTTAAACTTCGTTCTAGGGTGCGGTCAATTTAGGTTAAAAATATGCTAGTAAGCACCGGGGCTATGCAATATCCGATGCACACCCCCCCTTTTTTTGGCGATAAAAAACTGTTGTTAATATTGCTTCGCTACTAACTACTCTAGTGGCGCCATACAGCGGCTAAACTGCATTTCCTGGCAGTTGGCAAGCCTTGAGCCAACTCGGGGCTAGATGCTTCGTCTTCATCTCTCGTGCTGCCTGCTGCCTTGGGCGTTCCAACGTCTTGCGCGTCTAATTAAAGCAAGTAAACCAGCCCTGCTTACGCCAACCGTTTCTCAGTGACATATTTGGTGGAGGTGCGGGGTAACGACCCATGTACGCTGACCTCGAGGACACCTTTGACGTCAGCTCTCAACGCGTGGCTACAACACCAGTCCACAAGGCGAGCCGCCGCCTGCGAGGCCTACAACCCGAGTTCGGCCAACTGACAGCGCCGGTAAGGGCCATGACATCCACCGCGGCTAGCCAGACAAGTCAGCACTCCGGGAGTGCCCCGCCATTTGTCCTTCACGCACCTCGATCGCCGCCACCGTTCCACGGGGACAGGTTCGAGGACGTCGAAGACTGGTTGGCCAGCTTTGACCGAGTGGCGGGTTTCGATGAGTGGGACCGCGCGCGCAAGCTGCGCAACGTCTACTTTGCGCTGCAGGACTCGTCCAAAACGTGGTTTGAGAACCACGAAGCTTCCTTTACCACCTGGGAGGCTTTTCGTCGAGAGCTGCTAGCGACATTTACCAGCAGCGAAAGAATAGAGAAAGCTGAAATCGCCCTGTGCTCGAGATCACAGCAGCCGAACGAAGGCGTCGCGATGTTCATCGAGGACATGACCCGACTGTTCAATCGGGCCGACCCTGCTATGCCCGAAGCCCAGAAGGTACGCCACTTAATGCGCGGCGTAAAAGAGCAGCTGTTTGCCGGACTGGTCCGTGACCCGACACGAACAGTGTCCGACTTCACCAAGGAGGCAATGGGTATCGAGTGCTCTTTACAGGAACGGGGCGCCCACTACGGACGTCAGGCTACTGTAGCAGCCGCTTCCCAGTCCCAGTACACGTCTACGTCGCTGCCCGCCGAGGACCTTCTGGAGCTTGTAAGAAGCCTGGTGCGCGAGGAACTGGCAAAACTTTGCTTTGAAGCTCCACAGATCAGCGTCACTGCCGCTACGGACGTGGTCCGCGAAGAAATCCGACGAGTTGTGCAGCCACCCCCCGCTCCACACCCGGCGCCCTCCGTTATGACGTACATCGAGGCACTAGGAAGTCCCGGGCCAGCGATGCGAGCCTTTTCCTCCATCGCTCCTGTGCAATACCTGCAGGAGCCAATCGCAACACCACCCTCCGTGCCGCAGGAGTTCAGGCCCCCCGTGAGCAAAGCGCACGTTTGGCGTACGCCAAATAATCGGCCGCTCGGTTACCACTGCGGAGAGCCTGGCTACATCCTCCGCCACTGCCCCTACCGCAGGATGGGTTTAAGGGGGTTTTCACCAGACGCACCTCGACCACGCTACGGTGAAAGACCACGGGATATCGAACAGTACATGGCTGAAATCGTGCAATCTTCGACCTCGCAGCGACGCCAGTCCCGATCGCCATCCCCAAGGCGGTTCTTTTCGCCCGGCTGCCCGTCATCCTCTGGCCAGTTCAGAGGTACGTCCCCACGTCGGGAAAACTGAAGACGGCGTCCTCCGGGGGTAGGGCTGCCGCTACTGGACCGAGTTAAGAGCCTCCACCCGACGATTCGCCGCGACGCTCTCACCGACGACGACCTGACCCGACGACCTCAACGACGCGCTGCGACCGACTCGCCTCCGCCGAAATTCCGGTATCCGCAGACAACCACGACGTTACCGGACTCGTGGATACCGGTGCCGATTTTTCGGCAATGAGCAGACGGTTAGCCACGGTATTGAGGAAGGTTCTGACCCCTTGGTCTGGGCCGCAGATCCGGACAGCTGGTGGCCATGTGGTAACTCCGATCGGTGTCTGCACTTCGCGAATCCAGATCCGCGGTGTTACTTTCCCTGGCTGTTTTGCTGTGTTACCCGAGTGCTCCAAAGACCTCATACTCGGTTTCGATTTCCTTCAAGAGTACGGTGCCGTTATCAACCTCCAGGAGCTAATCGTCTCGTTTTCCACCCAAGGTCCTGTCGACGACGATACCGAGCCACGCAGGGCTAAGGTATGCGTCTGTGACGACCACGTTTTGATCCCATCAAGATCCAGCATGTTTGTTACTGTAGAGTGCGATAACAGCACCAAAATTCGTGGCATTGCTGAAACCAACTTGTCGCTGCTCCTTGGTCGGCAAGTGTGTGTTGCTCGAGGAATTGTTGAACAGGACAAGGGCCGAACCGAACTCTTGGTGACCAATTTTGGTTGTGAACCTCAGTGTTTGCCTGGCACAACAGCTATTGCGTATTTCAAGGAACTCAGCGAATTCGCGGGACAGCACGCTTTGTCCGGAGCCCCGGCATCAGTGGAGGAACCGACCACTCCCATAAACACTGACGTGAACCCAAACCTCCCAACTAACCAGAAACGCTGCTTGGAAAGCGTTATCCAGTCTTTCTGCGTCTGCTTTGCCTCGACCTCCAAGGTTAGGCAGACACCGCTCACAAAGCACCGAATTATAGTTGACGCCAACCAACGGCCGTTATGTCAGCCGCCCTACCGTATCTCTTCGAAGGAGCGCAATGCCAATCGCCGCCAAGTTCAAGAAATGCTCAAGGACGACGTGATACAGCCGTCGACGAGCCCGTGGGCGTCGCCTGTTGTTCTAGTGGCAAAGAAAGATGGAACCCTACGGTTCTGCGTTGATTACAGACGTTTAAACAAAGTCACTAAAAAGGATGTTTATCCTCTCCCGCGTATTGATGACTCCCTGGACCGGCTGCGCCACGCCAAGCACTTCTCATCGCTAGATTTACGAAGCGGCTATTGGCAAATCGAGGTGGACGAACGCGACCGGGAAAAGACAGCCTTTATTACACCGGTTGGTTTGTACGAATTCCGGGTGCTTCCTTTCGGCCTGTGCTCGGCTCCTGCAACCTTCCAGCGGATGATGGATACCGTTCTTGCCGATCTCAAATGGCAGTCCTGTCTCGTGTACTTGGATGACGTTGTCATCTTCTCTGACACGTTCGAAGAGCACCTGAGACACCTGCGCGCTGTGTTCGAAGCAATTCGGTCTGCCGGTCTTTCCCTGAAGCCCGAAAAGTGTCACTTCGCTTTCGAAGATTTGAAGTTTCTGTGCCACATCGTGAGCGCTAAAGGGGTTAGCCCAGACCCCGATAAGACTGCTGCCGTGGCTGCTTTTCCTGTGCCCACCGATAAGCGCAGTGTGCGCCGCTTTCTGGGTCTCTGCGCCTATTATCGGCGTTTTGTGCAGAACTTCTCCCAGATCGCTGAGCCCCTCACGTGACTCACGAAAGATTCCGAACCATTCTTCTGGGGCCTGGAGCAACAGCTAGCCTTTGAAGACCTCCGCACTCGTCTCCAAAGTGCGCCCATCCTTGGACACTTCGACGAGTCAGCCGACACTGAGCTACACACAGACGCCAGCAACATCGGCCTCGGTGCGGTCCTTGTGCAGAGGCAGGATGGTCTCGAACTCGTAATCGCATACGCGAGCCGCACATTGTCACTATCTGAGGCGAACTATTCCACCACCGAAAAAGAATGTCTGGCCATTGTGTGGGCAGTAACAAAATTTCGCCCGTGCCTATATGGCCGCCCTTTCAGGGTCGTCGGCGACCACCACTCGCTGTGTTGGCTGGCGAACCACAAAGATCCCTCGGGACGGCTTGCACGCTGGAGCCTTCGACTTCAGGAGTTCGATGTCACCATCGTCTATAAGTCTGGTAAGAAGCACATTGATGCCGACTGTTTGTCTCGTGCTCCTATCGAGAACAATCGAGCTGACCCCGACGACGATTCTGTTTTTCTTGGTGCCATCTCCACTTCCATCCTCATTCAACACCAAACGGACGACAGCGAACTACGGCCCCTCATTGAGTATCTAAAAGGAAGCGCTCAGTCTCCCCCGCCAATCTTTTCGCGCGTACTGTCGTCGTTCTGTTTACGTGACGGCGTCCTGTATAAGAAAAACTACAGTCCAACAGAAGCTGTCTATCTACTCGTCGTGCCCACGGCCCTTCGCGACGAAGTCCTGCAGGCGAGCCATGATGACCCATCTTCTGGTCACCTGGGTTTTTGTCGAACTTTGGCACGAATACGGCAAAAATACTACTGGCCAAGGGTTGCTGCAGTTGTGAAACGTTACGTAAGAACTTGCCGCGAGTGCCAGCGTCGCAAGACGCCGCCGACTAAGCCAGCCTGCCTACTCCAGCCTATTGATCCGCCTCAGGTTCCCTTCCACCAAGTTGGCATGGACATAGTCGGCCCATTTCCGGAGTCCTCGCTGGGTAACTGCTACATTGTGGTCGCCACCGACTACCTCAGCCGATACTGTGAGACTAAAGCTTTTCCCCGTGGTACTGCTGACGAAATTGCGAACTTTTTCATTCAAAACATTGTGCTTCGTCACGGTGCACCCACCATCGTTTTAACTGACAGGGGAACAGCGTTCAACTCGGTTCTTACGCGGGAGGTTATGCGCCTAAGCGGCACCAGTCACCGCAAAGCAACCGCTTACCACCCTCAAACGAACGGCCCTCACCGAACGGCTCAACAAGACGATCGCCGACATAATTTCTATGTATGTCGACGCGGACCACCGGAACTGGGACGCCATACTTCCTTACGTTACCTTTGCTTATAATACTGCGGTCCAGGAAACGACACGCTTCACTCCATTTCGTTTAGTACATGTTCGCGAAGCCACAACCATGCTGGTTGCTGTGCTGCTTCCAGCTAGCGCTACCCCTTCTGTTATGGGTGCTGCCCAATTTGTTCGTTACGCTGAGGCAGCCTGCCAACTCGCTCGAGAGCGCATCCAGCACCAGCAAGTTCACGACGCTCAGCGATACAACCTCCGCCACCGAAATGTGCGTATCCTGCCCGGCGAACAAGTCTAGGTGTGGAGCCCAATCCGCATGAGGGGACGCTCTGAGAAGCTTCTACGCAGATACTTTGGCCCCTACGAGGTGCTCCGCCAGCTCAGTCAAGTTACCTACGAAGTTCTCCCCCAAGGAACAGTTCACTCTTCTAGACGGCCGACCTCCGAAATTTTCCACGTCGCTCGGATGAAGCCGAGCCACGCCCGCTAGCCCCTCGCGCGTGTCTACACCACACGCCAGACACGTGCGACTACCCTTGTGGTCCTGCCTGCAATTGCTACCACACCGAGTCGGTGTCTTCAAGAGAGGGGGAGCAATGCTACGTTAATAACTACTCTAGTGGCGCCATACAGCGGCTAAACTGCATTTCCTGGCAGTTGGCAAGCCTTGAGCCAACTCGGGGCTAGATGCTTCGTCTTGTTCATCTCTCGTGCTGCCTGCTGCCTTGGACGTTCCAACGCCTTGCGCGTCTAATTAAAGCAAGTAAACCAGCCATGCTTACGCCAACCGTTTCTCAGTGACAATATATAAAAAAGTCACGTTAAGGTAAAATTCCAGCATTATTAAAAATTTAGCAGCCGACACGCCTGAGGCGTTCTGGAACTCAACTGCACCGGTACTTTACATTGTATTCCATACAGTGGCATCGAACGCATCGTAAGGCACGGAGTAATACAAGTCCTCCACCTGTATCAAACACACATATTCAATGGAAGATTTTTCCTGAAAAAGCTAACATCAACTGAGCTTTTTATAGCAATCTAATCATGATTATAAGGAGAATTAAGGTGCTTCTGCAGGTGTTGCGCAGAATATGCTGCCACGTGCCCCGTACCACGTTCAATTACTGCTGTTTTAAACGGCACCGACAGTTTGTGCGTTTCGGCAGTAAAAAATGCAGTGAGAGCATTTCTCTTGGTGCTAACAATGCCGCTAGCCAATCTGTTCAGCTCCAAGGCCCTGCACATCAAGTCCGCCTTGCCTTTCTCTCTCGTCTCACTAGCCTTTAAAATGTTAAAGTTCTTACCTATCGCATCACCTCCTCTTCTTCGCAACTGCTCCTCCGATACCACTACACAGCCGCCATCCTTGTCAGCTTGCTG